>NW_005434584.1:32040-103332 GCF_000315625.1 Guillardia theta CCMP2712 | reverse complement strand
GAGGGAGGGAGGGAGGGAGGGAGGGCCCAAAGATGAATTCGAACTAGAAGCGCATTACCATCTTGTTTCTTCCACATGGATGCAGCAAGAGAGTTGAGAGGGCTGTCGTTGTTAGGCTCTGCATGGCACGTCATCTAAAGGGCAGGGAGGGGGAGAATACCTCCAAGAAGAGAGCGGAGTGAAAGGAGCGTCGTCCTGACGTCATACACCGCCGACCACTTGTCTTGGAGGATGTCAAGGCAGATGCTGCCGTAGACATCGACGTTGGGATGGAAGCAAGGAGTGATGAACTTGACGGTCGGAGGAGCACAAGGATAGTTGGACGGGAAGACGAGAGAGAGCTCATAAGCAAGCCCTGCAAGCCTCGTCACCGAAAGGATACAATGTCAAGAGAGGAGGACGTAAAAGATTGAGCATGGAGTAAGAGTAAGGAGTCAAAAGGAGTAAGGAGTAAGGAGCAGAGGAGCAGAGGAGGAGCAGAGAGTGAGGAGGAGCAGAGAGTGAGGAGGAGCAGGAGTTGGTACAGGGCAAAGTGATGTCAAAGAGAGGGAGGTAGAGACATACCCTCATATGGCGTCCCTTCGGTTCCTTGAATAGTCGCCTTCCAGTTCAAGATGTTGTCTACGTCAGGAAATGCTGAGATTCCTTCGTCTTGACTCATCATGAGGGTCATGAGCTCCTTCTGCAGTCTCTTGCAAGCGTTTGCTGAATCTCCCGAAGCCATGGCAGCCATTACGAGGAGTTGAAAATAGAGATGCTAATAAACACTGAGGAGAAAAAATATTTCAGCTGTGTTCGCAATGACATGAGATTGTTAGTTGGTTCCTTGAGACAAATTTCGTCATTTTGATACAGGTGATTTTTCGTCATGTAGATACAGATGATACTTGGTCATGTTAATACAGATGATGGGTTTGATGTTAGCAAGAATGACGTCTACAGTTGTGAAAATGGACAAGCTTGACACATGAGGACTCATCAAAGAACTGACTGCCACACAAGGTTAGACGTTATTGGAGGGAGTTTACAAGGCTCTGAAGAAGATATGGCGGAGCTTTCATGGATGGATGGATGGATGGATGGATGGATGGATGGATGGATGGATGGATGCCGTTGACAAGACCTTTCGGACAAGACCTTTCGGGCAGGGGAGAGCGTTGAAGGGATGCCACCTGCAAGCTTAACGGGACAGAGAGAAATTGGAAGTAGGGTGAGAGAATGAAACGATATCAAGGACAGGAAGAGAGCAGAAGACAGGAGGAAGCACGAGGGAGAGGGAAGAGAGATGCGAGGTATTGTGATGAATAATGAGCACAGTAGTACTACATGTACGTGTGCATGTCACGTCTCGATTTTCAAATTCCAACCACCAAAAGCGCAACCGAACTTTGGGAGGCGTGTAAAGATGAAACCGAATCGTAACGGTACGATTGATCAACGGTTGTGCAACGGAACAAGAATACAAAATAACGGATGTAACTGGAAAATCGCCGACTCTTCGGAATGATGTCGCTCCAATCTAACATGGAGGGAGGAGGAGAGGAGGAGAGGAGGAGAGATGGGGAATGATGGGGCTGATAGCCATGGAACTGAGCTGACATTCTTGGGATGAAGTCTTGTGTTTCATTTCCATGTTATCATGTTTGCCATCTTCATATAGACTCTCTCTTGAATTGTTCTTCCTTCTCCTATGATTGGTTGATATCTTTCATCATCTCTTCTCGTCTATGTCATTGGCATTTTCTTCATCATAGGCCATGATGTTTGAAGCTCGTGCTGATCCTGCTTGTGTCAGGGGGGAGCGGGGATGCCTTCATGGGGAGGGCTGGGCAGGCAGATGCCTGGAGGCTTAGCGCCCTTGGTGGTGGCTGCCTCTGTTGTTCTCGTCCTCGTCGTCTCGCAGATCTCAAGTCTTGATGCTGCTTCCTCCCTCCTGCAGTTCGCTGGTACGAATGCTCTGCGCTTGCAGCCTTGGCAAGGTGAGGGTGACGATGTGCTAGGCTACTACCGGCGTCCAGTAGGCGTTCGGCCTGTGCCGGTCATGAGCGCGCGGGATCTGGCGCTGCTTCAGAGAAGTTACATGGCGTACAAGACTGCGATCGAGAACGCGAGGGCGACAGAGGCGGAGATCCGGAGGCTCATGACCTCTTACAAAAAGTTTCACCGGACTAGGATCGACCAGGATGACAGCCCTCTACAAGTGTATCAGCAGAGAATCACGCCGGTAAGGATCCGTTACGTCCGTCAGCTTGTTCGGCCTGCTGCTGCTGTCGATCGCATCGCTGCCCAGGCATGGGAGGAAAGCCATGCTCTACTGAAGAAGTTGCATGCTGAGATAGAAGAGGAGCAGGACAAGCTGGCAAACATGAACAAGCAGACCCAGAATCTTGCTGAACAGCATGAGGAGATCAGACAGTCTCTTTCAAACTTGCTCTTCTCTTCTCGATCGACTGCTCAGCAGATGGAGAACCTTCGCGACATATACGCTAAACAGGTTTCGAAGGTTCAGGGCGAGCTGCGAGATGCCGAGCAAGAGCGACAGAAGGCTGTGGAAGCCGCGAGGAAGAGAAGCGACGTGGCTTGGGGAGTCAAAGCTCGGCTGACGGACCAGCTTGCTCGCGCCATTGCATCTTCCAACCACTACGATCTCGAGGTCGAGCAAGCCAAGGCGTACAAGAGCCTGATGCGCAGTCAAGCTGGACGAGCGGCCGGTGAAGCTCAAAAGGCGAAGAAGCAGTTGGAGGCAGCGAGAGAGTCGGCAGCCAAGGCTCGCGAGGAGGAGGATGAGGCAGTTGCTCATCGCAGAGTAGATGAGGTGAAAGCCAAGGCGATCCAACGAGCAACGTGGAGGCGAGACGTCGCTGGCGAGAGCCTAGCGAGGGCCAAGGCGAAGCTCATGGAAACTTCCATGTCGGCAAAGGTGCAGGTGGCGATGGCCGATGAGGCTAAGGAGGATGCCAAGAAGGCTGCAGAGGAGGCGGAGCGAGCGAAACAAGCCTACCAAGATCGCAGAGCTGCTCTCGTTCACAAGGAAGAAGAGATCATAGACGCCAAGCTGTATGCGCAAGAAGCGGCAGCAGAGGAGGAGCTTTATGGCAGGAAATTGGCAGAGGCCCAGGCAGACCTGGAGAGGGTGATGATGGCTCGAGAGGAGGCGGTGAACGCATCCCGAGGAGGGCAGGAGGCGGTAGGGATGGCGGCTCAGGAGACGAGCTTGGCGATGGCCCAGGCCGAGTGGAAGGCGAAGGCGCTGGAAGCTGAGATAAGCGCCCTGGAGAAGGAGGTGGAGGAGAGCAGAGCAGAGATGCAGAAATCTGCTGCCAAGGCCCACGGAGCAGAGGAGGAGAGTGCGGAGATGCAGAAGAGGAAGGAGGACCTGCTCGAACAGAAAATCTTCTCCAACGCTTCCGCTGCAGCTGCCGTCAACGAGTTGTCTCTGGAGGAAGAGAAATCCTTGGCGCTGCTGCAGAGGGCGGAGCGAGTGGAGGAGGAGGCGGCGGGGAAGAAGGGAAGTGCAGAGGCTCTTTTGAAGACGGTCGATGGCCTTGCTGGCCTTGCCCGACACGCTGCTGCAGCTGCGCAGCCACCCATGGCGTTTGTGGCTCCTCCTGTCGCCCAGGCGTCTGGGAAGCAGACTATAGACATCCATGTCATCCCGCATGCGCCGGTGAGAGGAGGGAAGGGAGGGGGAAGGAAGGAAGAGGAGAGGAGGGAGGGGAAGGAAGAGGAGAGGAGGGAAGGGGGGAGGGGAGGGTGGGAAAGAGGGAGGAAGGAAGTGACTTTGGGGCAGGTGCTCGGGCCGATGGGAGAGGAGGGGATGTTTGCCTTCGACTCTACGGACAACGGATCCAAGAAGCTGAGAAAGGCCGGACTAAACGTGTAGTCAACTACTGCTGGGGTTCTCCTCTTAAAACATTAGATGAGTTTGTGACATGGTCCTGCCTGGGTCAAAGTAGCCTTCTATTCTTCGGAGGAGAGGAAGAGAATAGAAGGAGGAGGAGGAGAAGGGGGGAGGGGGAAGGGGGAGGGAGGAGAGAAAGGAGGGAGGACGGAGGGAACAAACTTCTGTCACTCAGAAACTACTCTTACAGCTTTAGAGAGAAAAGAAGGGATAGTAGATAAGAAGGGTAGTGGAAAGGGGAAAATGGGAAGAGGGAACAGAGAAACGTCTTCCTCGTTCTATCCGGACCATCGAATCTTAGTTGAGAGGTCAGACGGCAACAGTAGACTCACTGCCGAATAGAGTGAAGTTCACAGACTGATTTGAGCACCTCAAGTGTGTTCATTTGCCCGAGATGAGTTGATATCACCTCCCGTGGGTGGTTACGCTCCGGCGGTCTAAATGAAATGAGGTAGCATGAGGGAGAAGAAGAATACAAGACACGACATGACAAGACTGAGACAAGAAGACAAGAGAAGGACAAGAGAACCGAGGGATAAAATATGAGGCTGATAGCCATTGAACTGACTCACCGAGTCACCGTTTTCCCCACCACTGACTTCGAGTGAAGAAGGCGATTGATCGCCCTAAAATCCACTTTGAGTCCATGTCCGCCTCACTGTCAGCTTCTGCCGAGACTCGGGGCCTGCCGGGGGCGGCCGGCTAGTGTCAAAGGACAATTGCCGAGAGTTTTTACTACTATCTCGAGGCTGTAAGGGTGTACGAGGAGCTTTTACTCAACCCGGGGGCCGCCAGGAGCGAACTTGCTCGAGGAAGAGGCCAGCGGTGCTGAACTGATCGGCTATTGCTGGCCGCTATATTTTGTACCGGAAGCAAGTGAAGGTGATCCAATAAACCATAAAAACTTGGAGCTCTTCGTAATAAACATGCATCGATCCGATAAATCTTTATTACGTGGAAAAACAGACCAATTCCAATCTTTCCGCAAAATCAAAGTTGGCGGTGGATTATCTTGAGTACCCCTGGTGTCCTCTGACATTGGATCGTCGAAGAGGAGGGTACATGTTGTTTTCGTATGACAACCTCAAGTTTTTTGAAGCCCTGTGAAGGGCCGCTTTGCTCAGCGGGTATGCAAGGCATGATGCAGGTGAGGGTGAGAAAGTTGATGATCGATGCTTGTTCGCAAGTGACATCACTGCTGACAGATGCAGATGTCGGTATGGCTGCTTCTTGCTTGCTGCTCGGTAGCTGTACATGCCGATCGGCAAACATTCACTGTCGGATCAACCACCACGGTTGGAACCATAGCCGAGATGGCTCAACTCCACTTCGACCATGGCGTGAAGGATCTCAAGGCGACCAACTTCAAGATCTACTGGGGTCAGCTTGGAAACACCCTGACCAAGTCCAAGCAGACCAGCATTCTGTCTCCTGGGCATGTGGTCGAAGTTTACATGCCCGGCTTCACCGGAGGGTCGAACTTCTTCGGTGCATCACGTGGAAGCACTGAGAGCACTGAGAGCACGATCAGCTGGATGTCGCAGCAGAACAGCATTGTGATCTCTCAGTCTGTACAGGAGCCCTGGCAACAAGCCATCTCGAGCGACCTGTCACTGTCTGTGAGTGGCCCAGGAGCAGTTGGATGCATGGGAATCGTAGGCGATGTGTCATCGAACGCTTTCGACCTGAAGCAGCTCCGGGCGAATGTGTTTGACTACTGTGAGTGGAACGCTCAGCGAGAGATGCTGCGTCTGAGGCTGAGCAGCAATGCGCCTAGCACCGTGACAGGAGTCTTCATCAGCAAAGTGAGCATGTATCTCAACTATGACACATCATCCAAGCAGAACGGTCTGGGACCTCTGCCGCCTCTCGGAGGCATCAACGAGGAGTGGCATCAGATGGCCTTCGTGTCTGTCTACGAGAAGCCTGCAACCACATCGTCTGACTGCACCGGAGTGAGTCTTTCCGCCTTTGCCAGTACCACCTGCAGCACAGCAAACCTCGTGTACCAAGTACCGTTTGACAAGTACAAGTCACAACGCTTCGGCTCAGACAGGCCAAGACTTCCGGTGAGGAAGGAGGCTGGAGCTATCGGAGTGACCAAGAACCCCACGTTCGTGTATGCTGCCGCTGCAGGGAACACAGACGGTATCAACCAAGCCGTGTGCATCACTGTTACGATCGTACCATCCATGACCATCTACTCGTCTCCGACATCATCTACTCCCACAACTTTGACGATCTCCGGGTTGACAGGGTCTAGTACACCAGATCAAGTGACAGCCTTGTATCAGAACAAATGTCAATGTGAAAGCACTCAAGCAGGGCTCTTCCCAAGCATGTTCCAGTCTATCAGCTACGGAAACCAGATTGGAAAAGCCGACTTTGTCCAAGGGGCGGGCACCTTGACCTTTCAGCTCTTGCCAGGCATGTACATTCAAGCAGGAGAGGTTGTCATCTTCTCGTTTCAGCTGAAGACACCGGGAACAGTGTCAGCAGCATCGAAGCCCATCTCTATCTCGATGTCGGGCAAGTATTGCCAGATCTCTGACTTCTGCACGGGATCTACCGGACAGTCCATCACGCTCAACCCGATCACTTTCAGTCCCTCGACGAAGATTCTCCAGGCGGTCGGAAACAAGATCGGGGCAAGGATGTTCCAGAGCTCGTCTGACACAGGCTCCTTGTCGAACATGTTTGTGACTCTGTCTCCCAACTTCGATATCCAGACTTCTTCCATCTTGACCTTCACTGGTCTGTGCGGGACTCAGGAGTCTGGTACCAAGGTAAACATGGTGGGTAACAGGTTTGCTGGAGGCAATCCTTTGACGGACAAGTGCTCCAGCTCGTCTTATCCGACGGAGGTTGACATTGGAGATCCAAGTTTTGGATACACCGGGTCGACGATGGACTGGAGCCAGTCGTCAGGGACCCTGAAGCTGACCCTGACCCAGGCTCTGGCCGCGCGAGGTGACTATGCCTTCGCGTGGAGCTGGAGGGTATCGGATAGGGAGAACTCGGCCTGTACGATGACAGTGTCGTTGACGACTGGGCCGAACCAGGTTCAGAATGAGGCTGTCACGAACCTCGGAGGATCAGTGGGTCTTGTTGAGAAGCCGTCGTTTACCAAGTACAAGATCGGACAGGTTACCACTCGACCGGACGTGACAAACTACATCTGTGTGACTCTGAAGACCAACTTCAACCTTCAAACATACTTGAATGCAGGCCAGTACAATGAAGCAACCATCACCCTGTCCGGCCTGTCAGGCAGCCAGGCGCAGGACAACTCCAACCCGGACATTGACAACTGCCCATCTTACGACTGGAACACTCACTCGCTTGTGACACCATCAAAGGCCAGCACTGCATACTTCACCAGCGCTCTCACTGCTGGAGAAGTCAACAAGGTTGCAAACTTCGCAGCTGGCATAGCCAAGCTTGTATTGAACCCAGCTCAGAATCTCCCCTCAGGCCATGAGATCAAGTTCGCAATTCCTCTCAAGAACTCCAAGGTCGCGCAGCCTTGCCAGACGGTCACATTGACGTTGAATGCCCTGTATCAGAGCCAGAACAGCCAGGTATCATACACGACGACGCAGACTGTGCAGATGGTTGTATCCCCTGTGAATCGCGCCTTGCAAGATGGAGAGATGGATGGGGATGCCTGTCCCTTGAAGGTCTACGACAAGGGCTTCTTGACCCGGTTGATCACCCAGCAGACGCCTCTGATCCAAGAGAACAACGTACTGACCATTTCTCTCCGCTCGAATGTTGATCTTGGTTTGAATGGGTACGGTGCAACCATCACCATTGCGGGCTTGACGGGAACAGACACCACGCAGACATCTCTGACTGCACTATCACCGGCGTCAACAGACTACTACTCTCCGATCATCCAGAAGACTGAGTGGTCTCAGTCGAACGGTCAGATGATCATTCACCTTCCTTCATCTTCCACTTGTCAGATGCCCATCAAGGGAATAACGACCCACTGTATGATGGCTGGCTGGACCTATGTGCTTCAATATGCCTTCGTGAATGGCAAGACGCCGCAGTCAAATCCGACTGTGTCGATCTCAGCTTCGTTTGCCAGCGGCGAGCAGACCAACTCGCAGACGGCAACGCTTCCGCTTTCCAGCTACAAGAACCCTCTCTTCTTGACGAGCAACCTGTTCAACAAGTACGACATCGGCCAGTTGTATCCTGCGCCAGGTGCAGTCAATCCTGTCTGTGTTACCCTGAGGCCGAACAAGAACATTATCAAACAGACCAAGTTTACGTTGACTGGGCTGCCGATGTTCACGTCCACGTCCACAGTTGACTTTTACGATGAATATGGAATCAGCCCGCTCTCAAGCACGTCGCTGAGCGGATACTTTACAACGATCTCGGGTAACAACATCGCGAACAAAGCAGATTACAACAACGGAAACGGTGAGATCCAGTTCCAGTTTGTGACCCAGACGCTGGTGCTTGGAACCAAGTACAAGTTCTGCTTCCGTATGATCAACCCGAACTCTGCCTACAAGAACGGAGGATCGTGTCCATCGGTGTCGTTGCTTGTCAGCTCCAGTGACGCGCCGAGTGCAGCGCCTGGAGTGCAGACGTACACAATGAAGCAGGACACGGGCAAGAGAGTGTACGGATATCCATCGGTGCTGTCAAGCTGCGCGGGCTACATTGTGGACCCCTCGTTCCCGCATGCGACCATTCGATCCAGCTCCAACGTGACCTCAAACACTGTGTGGATGACAGTGGAGCTACAGCCCAACTACGCCTTGACTACCAGCCAGGCGGTGACGGTCTCATCGCTGACTGGCTTCATTGCCTCTCCTGACACCTTCCCCTGCTGGATCAGCAGGAATGGCGAGTATGTCAACGTGGCTTCGAACGCGGTCAGTGGAAACATCCATGGTGCCGACTTCGCTTCTACATGTACGTTCAAGCATAACGAGTTCAAGATGACTTACCAGCAGTCGCCCAACCTGCCTGTGTACAACCCTTACTTCAACGTCAACGCGATGAGATCGAACGGCATCTGCGAGATTGTTGCGCTGTCAGGAGGGTCTGGGTACACTGTGCCGCCTAGTGTTGTGATTTGTGGGTCTGAGTTTTACAAGAACTCAGTTTGCTCTGGAGGCAATGTGATGTACGGGGTCGGACAGGGAGCAACTGCCACTGCAACGATCTCGGGTGGCGCGGTCACTGCAATCACCATCACCGACCCTGGACATGGATACTACCTCACACCTGTGGTCATCATCTCACCTGCAGCAACTGAGACTGGAACTATCACTGCAGCAAAGGCGCAGGCTTATCTGTACGACAGGGGCGTCTACACGGTGCAGTTTCAGATTCAGAACCCGAGCTCGGAGCAGTCGGCTCTCGCTCTGTCCATTCAGGCTACGTCCAACTTCCCATCGCAAGCAATTGTGTCGGGATCGCAGACCAGCGGGTTGCAGATGACTGCGTCCTCTTCGGATGTCGTGCTCAACATCGTGCCGCAGACCCGCTTGTTTGCGGGCGACTCCTTGTTTGTCAACCTTCCTGCCTACGAGGTGGAGGAGTCCGGGCCTCTGTTTGGAGTGCAGTCATCTAACTCGGCGTTCGAGACCTTCACCTCGCAGCTGGAGTGGGAGTTGTTTGGCAGCTCCGAGGACAGGGCTAGGGCCTACTTGTCCAAGGGGTACATTGCCGATGGTAACAGGCATCGATCGGGTGATGCGGACGTGGACGGAGTGTTTGTGTTGTCACCTTCTGATGACGGCTACAAGAAGAACAAGGACCTCTGCTGGAGCCACAAGCAGTGCCCTTGGGGAGCGTCGGACTACGACGTCGGAGGGCAGTCGTCTTACACGCTGTCGAAGGTTCGGTTCGCGGGACCAAGCCCTCTGGGGTACACGCATGAGGCTTGCTACACGGCTGGCTTGTCTGCATCGGCATCGGACTACGTTGGTATGCAGATCTCGTGCAGGAACAACGCTTTTACAGCAGCAGCAAGCGGGTCATCTGTGACCGCCATCAAGGTCAAGTCTGCAGGGCTGTACACCGTGACTGTGCAGGCATCTGCTCAGACCGTGACGATCTCGCAATCAGATGCTGGTGCTGCTAGCTCTGCTTCAGCCTCGATCTCTTATCAGGTGGCCCAGCTCTCGCTCAACGCTGTGACTCTGGAGAACTGTCAGAGCATCACATTCACTGCAGCTGCTGGAACTCAGTTGATCGCTGCCAGCGCCCAGGTCGTGATGTCAGTCGTTGCTTCTACATCCGCACCCGCGTACAGAGTCGAGATCACCAATCCCGGGTTGTACACGAGCTTTCCTACTGCAACTTGTACTGGAACCACCCCCCCCACCCTCAACCTGTTCATGTCGGTAGCCACAGTCAGCGTAACCAGCCAGGGCAGCGGGTACGTGACCATCCCATCAGTGTTCTTGTCGGCCGCGCCTACTGGGGTTACTCAGACGACAGCACCAGTGTTTGAAGTGATCATGTCTACGGCCAACCAGAATATTATCACCCAGACGATACTCGATTACAACCCGTACTACTCGCCGACCCCTTGCTTCCTTGTGGGGCAGGAGTTCCCATCGTCTTTCTTGAGCGACTGTAGCATCCATGTGAAGGAGAACGTTGGCCGATACACAGGAATGACCGCCATGATCGGGTCCAACGAGTACTTGATCAAGCAGGGAGCAGGAGGCGTGTACTGGGTGGTCGACTCGAACGGCAACAAGCCACGGAACGTCGACATAGCCAACAAGCCCTACACCATCTACACCCAGTTGGAGCTGATCGTTGCCAAGAGCGCGAGGGTGGAGCCTGGCGAGTCTGTGTCGATCACCATACCTGGGTACAGGTTCAAGTCCTATCCCAAGAACGTCAATGCTTACATCACTCGATCCACCGACGACGCTTCCAAGACTATCGCGGAGAGGACGAGGTACTACTTTGCAACCACGCTGCCGGTCAAGAGCTCGTACGTGAAGGGATACGGAGTGACGGGGATGGTCATAACCGGCGGAACGCTCGCAGGAGACTGCAGCATCAAGTATGTGGATGGTCCTCAGAGCATGGGAGGAAACAAGCCGGAGGTACGATTTATCTCTGGGGCCACGTCCAAGTTTGAGATCACTTACGCGGGGAGCGGATACACGTCTCCTCCTCGCTTCATCGGTCAGTGTGTGACCAGCACGGGGACGACGACCTACTTCAACGGAGTCTTCTTGTTGTCGGGAAATTCAGGCGTACGACGCGTTGAGGTTGCAGTACAAGGAAACAACTGCCCCTCAGGAACCACTGTCAATATCGAGTCTCCGAACCCATCCGGATCATACATTGATGGCCTGACGGGGTTGACCTATGCAGGCCAGCAAGCCTCAGCCATTGTGTTGCTGAATGGAAACAGCGTGTCTCAGGTGGTACTCCAGAACGGAGGTAGCGGATACATATCAGCTCCTTTGGTTACTTTTCCGGCTACGTGCAATGCTCAGGCGCAGGCGTACATCTCCCAGAACTTCTCGTCGAGCATTGCGATGAGGTACGAAACAGGCAACACCTTCTTGTATGAATGGAACAGAGAGCAGACTGACACCTTGACGGGCCTGTACTCGTCTGAGTTCTCGTCTGTCTCCTTGTTTTCTCTCGAGACGGCGGCGAGCGGGTCAGCCGAGATGAACTCTGGTTACGTGGCATCGATTGCCATTACCAAGTCTGGTACAACCTGCACGAGCCCGACGATCACCGTGTCCGCGTCCGGGGTGTCAGCAGCTGCGCAAGCGAAGGCAGTACCTGTCACAGCGGCCAACATCCTGCAATCCATCAACGTGACATACGGAGGGTATGGATACACGTCAGCACCATCGGTGACCATCACAGGTTGCGGGGCTGCGACTGCAAAGGCCTTCTTGAGCTACTCGAACGTGGATGTGCTTGTGGGGGGATCAACCTCGTTCTCTAGCTACAGAGGAATGCGACCACTCCAAGTGACGCAGTCGTCTGCCAACTCGTACAAGACTGTCAACCCGGTCACGTCAGCCATGGACTCCCCGGTGCTGGTCGGATTCAACGAAGCCTGCTCCAATGGTAAGACCGAGGCATATCAGCGAGAGCAGTCTACCTACAAGAACTCGCGTGTCACCGGAGTGACCATGTCAAGCGCTGGAGCAGGATACACCTTCAAAGGCACCACCGTGACCTTCTCTGCCTCGCCGCTGGGCTCCTCCAACATGTACGCGACCGCCAAGGGTGTACCGACGTGGTCGTTCCCTCCTACAACCACCTCCTCTGGGGGCACTACAAACCTGAACACGAACGTCTTGCTGTACAAGGGGGCTGCCCTGTCGACAGCGACCGGGTGCGACAACATCGTCTTGATGTTCTCCTACCCCGAGAGGGCCGGAGGAGCACAGCTTCAGATCCAGATCAACAGCGCCGCATCGAGGACCTCTCAGGTCATTCAGCAAGGAACGGGCTATGCCTCGATCCCGTACGTGTACGACATCAAGTTCAACTCCAACAATGGCCAAACCTTCTTGAAGGATGGATACACGGGCACCAACGGGAACTGCGTTCCCCAGTACTTTGCAATCGACGTCACTCGGCTCACCAATCTCGCATCGGGCGTTGGGTTGGTCATCGACGGCGTGTACATGACTCAGGGGGGATACGGGTACGACACTGCTCCCACTGTTACATTTGACTGCAAGTCCTGCACCATCACCTCACAGGCCGTGGCCACAGCTACTCTCGAGAGCGGATGCTTCAATGGTCAGTGCACTCAGCCATCCTACGCCAACGCCTTCTTCTCTCCTGTCAACAGAAACAACCTCCAGGTCTGCCAAGCGACCAACCCGGGAGCCAACGACTACCGCACGCGCAAGACGCTTCAGATGCGTGTATCCTCGGGTCAGTCTGGCATCCAGTACTCGTCGTCGACGGCGTACGCGGCGAGAAGGAACCGAGGCTTCATGGCATCGACTGGATCGCTGAACTTCTACGTCTCATCTCAGAACCTCCTGTCAGCCATGTGCACACCACCTCAGGTAGTCGTAGAGCCTCCGACGTCCATGTCGGGTGTCGCCGCACAGGTCGAGCTTGTCGTCGAGAGCACGAGGGCAGACAGCTATCTCTCTCAGAGTCCAGCCACAGCCGCTGATCTTCCGGCACAGGCCGCACAGTACAAGCTTGCTGTCCGCACTGTCAACCCGGGCTCGGGATACATCACTGCTCCCACTGTCTCCTTTGTGAGCGTTGGGAGCACCCCATGCTCTACGACTGGCCTGGTGGTCGCAGCGGAACTGCAGGGAGGCATGTCAGTCTCGACTGTGCAGACAGCTGCTGCTCCGTTGTACATCTGCCCAGCACAGACGTATTACCTCAACCCCACTACCATGACTCTCTCCACCACTCAGACTCAGGGGGCTGCGACCATCACCTGGGATCGTAAGGCCAATGCCCCATACGTGGTTGACGGCGGCTACGGGTACTCGTACGGCACCCAGCCTGTGACTCTCTCGTGGGCATCGTGCGGGGCGACTACAGTGGTGATCTTCTTCGAGGACAGCAAGTCCCTGGACGGCCTTGCGCCGTACCCGTCGTTCTGGCCGGGAGACATGTCGGTGGATCAGTCTACCTGGAGGAATCATGCGGGAGAGATCACGGGCGTTGACTTCATGTACGAGTCTAAGCACTTCTATTCCAACCCGACGGTACCGACGCCTCAGACCTTCTTGAACGTGAACATCGCGGCTCGAAGCCTGAAGCAGGCTGGCTTGTTCTCATCGAGATCTAACGATGTGCGGGCAGCAGCCAGTATCTCATTCGCCGTGGAGGACGCCTCCTCTTTCAAGGCAGGAGATTTGATCTTGATTGATAGCGAGATCTTCAAGATTGGAACGGTGACCGGCAACACGATCACTGTGAGCGAAAGAGCGCTTGGAGGTACCAGCCAGTCGCAACACTTTCCCGGAGCGAGTGTCGTCTTGTTCTTTCCTGGTACGGCACTCGAGAAGGCTGTCCTGACGTCAGTTGCGGGTACGGTAGAGACGATCTATGTGGCATCGGCAAGCGGGTTTGCCGTGGACGAATCCGTTGCAGTCGATGACGAGTTCATGCTGGTAGCGAGCGTTGACACGACCGCCAACACTCTGAGCGTGTACAGAGGATACACACAGGCGGAGGGAACCGAGACTCCGTCACATCCAGCAGCAGCCCTGGTGGGACTCTTCAACCCCAAGGCTGCAGTAGCCAAGACCTCGGCCTCCATCACAGCCACCGCCACGACTCTCCCGGTCTTCACCACCAGAGGCTTCACGGCCAACACTTACATTCAGATTGGCAACGAGATCATGCTGATCACTGCCTTGAACACGGGCTCGTTCACCATTCTCCGCGCTCAGGCTTACACTCAGGCAGCATCGCACGCGTCTGGGGCCGAGTACACGGCCGTGAGCGTCGAGACAGTCTCCCTGCTGCCCATTGCCTTGAATACTGACCTCTCGATCTCTGACACGTTGATATCGATGGGACCGAATGCGGGCAAGACAGGAACGCTGCCAGCGCAGGGCACGAACATCCTCGTGGAGCAGGAGGTGATATACGTTTTGTCTCTCAACAAGTCTGCAAGCACCATCACTGTCTCCAGGGGCCAACAAGGTACCACGGCTGCCGCGCACAATGCGAATGCGGAGATTGTGCTGTCGATCAGCGCTCAGTACCTGAGTGAGACCATCATCGGGGCGACTGGCGTGCTTCAGTCCATCTCAGGCAGCAACTCTGGCTTGTACGCACGTCCTCTCATCACCAACCCCGGCACTACTGATGCTACCCCGATGTTGTACCTCGATGGCATCGCAGTGATCAGCAGCCCATCCAAGCTTCAGAAGGCCCCTGTGCTCTCCCTCAACTACCTCGCGCCTGCCCTCACCCCCTTTGGAGTGAACCAGGACCTGATCGTTTCTTCACTGTCCTACCCTGTCATCTACAACCCGGCCAAGTACAGCACCGACCCGCTCTACTACCAGGACAGGATGGACGGATATGACTTGATGCGTCCAAACTCGCCTGTTCTTGAGAGCAGCTCCAACCGCATCAACGGAACAAGCCCGGTCTACATCCTCGACTCTTTTGGACAGATGCTGGGCGATCACGTGGTTGGTAGTGAGAGCATTGCCGTGACCCTGCAGGCTCGGACCTCAGCTATCTCCACAAACCCCGTGTTATCCTCGACTGCTTCGTCGACCTTGACAACCAAGGCATCGTACAAGGTGACTCAACAGTCTTCTAGCCTGGGCAGCGTGTGGGGGGCTCCTTCCAAGGTCTACTCGCCTTTCTTGGGCTACTCCATCAAGTCAGTGGCGGCATCTGGGGTGCAGTCACCAGCCACGCTCTCAGCACAGATTGACACCACCACAGTCACTGTATCTCTGACAGCGGCTGTCGCTTACATCACGGTAAACAGCTTCATCCGCATTGACAATGAGGTGATGAAGGTCTCGGCTGTCACTGGAAATACCCTCACGATTGTCCGCGCTCAGCGGTCAACCTACGCAACCACTCACGCTACGAACGCCAACGTGTACTCAGACTGCATCGGTCGACTCTATGCCGAGCCGAGCCTGGAGGGAGGAGAGCCGGCTATCCTCGACTTCAGTGGGACCTCGGTGACGGTGGTATCGGGAGGCAGCGGATACTTATCAAGCTCACATGTGTACGCCTGCGGGAGTGTTACGAGATGTGACTATGCTGGAGCTCAGGTCAACACCTGCTCGCTGACCTTCACTGCCAGTCTCGGGCCCGCTGTGACTGAGGTGTATCTGAACCATACGGTAGCTACGAGAGCTCTTGGAGGGCAAATGACCGGCCTCACTTCATCCAGCAGTCGATTCTTCTTGTGGAAGACCCGGCCGAGCAAAGTTTCAATGGTCGTGTCGTCTGCTGCATCAAACACTTCCAACTCCTCCAACAGCTCCACCGTTGTGGAGGCTTTGGAGACAACTCCATCTCCTACCACCAGCTCTTTTATCCATGCGGCGGATGTCACAACAACACCAGCTGGAACTGGAAAAGCAGCGTCTGAAATTCCATTGCAAGCAGCGAGCGCGAGTAACGTCGGGGTAGTAGTGGGTTGTGCGGTAGGAGGGGTGATAGGAGCAGGGCTGCTGGGGTTCTTGACTCACAAGTTCGTGAGGTACCGAGGGCGAGTCAAGGTGCAGGTAGACGAGATGACTTGATGACCGCCAAGGCTTCAATACCATGCCCAGCTCACACTCCAAGGGGAGGCCATCCGAATTTCTTCTTTCGTTCTTAAATTTCAATAAAGGTGTTCAAGGCTACCATGCTCAAGTTCTCCTCAACCTTCTCCTGATTTGTCCAACTCCTTATTTTAAAACATTGTGGATTGAAAGCAGGCTTGTTCTTGTTGGTGTTAGAGCTTTCTTGGTCTCATCAGTACATGTAGTTTGGTGTCATGAACACATTACAGACTTGAAAAGATGTGAGATCCATTCCTGTTTACGTCTCGCAAGACCGACCTTTCATGGGCTAGTATCATAAATTCAGGTTCTGACACTAGTTACGATGTTTATAGTCATGAGATTCATAGTATCATAAAATCAGGTTCTGACACTAGTTACGATGTTTATAGTCATGAGGTTCATAGTATCATGAATTCAGGTTCTGACACTAGTTACGATGTTTATAGTCATGAGTTCATAGTATCATGAATTCAGGTTCTGACACTAGTTACGATGTTTATAGTCATGAGGTTCATAGTATCATGAATTCAGGTTCTGACACTAGTTACGATGTTTATAGTCATGAGGTTCATAGTATCATGAATTCAGGTTCTGACACTAGTTACGATGTTTATAGTCATGAGGTTCATAGTATCATAAATTCAGGTTCTGACACTAGTTACGATGTTTATAGTCATGAGGTTCATAGTATCATAAATTCAGGTTCTGACATTCATTGTCTACAAAGATCGGATCAGCATTATCTCACCTCGTTGTACACCTGACGGAAGTTGCTCTATGTGCTGTCGTAGTGGCTGCACAACCCGCATGTTGTCACGAAACAGTTTGCCTCAGAGGAAAATGCTGGACACAGAAAAGGCAGCAATGCCTTGAAACACATTATTTTTGCTGTCTTTTCTTTGTTGAGTAAATATCAAGATTTTGACTATTTTTTTTTCAAATCCAGGCGAGGAGATGGCTGAACGGGAGGGAAAGAAGAGAGGGAGAGAGGAGAAGGAAAGCAGGAGCAGCAGACCGCAGAAAGAGAGACTTGTCAGACGAACGTTATGCGAACACGGGAGGGTACGATCGCAATGCAAGGGATGCCATGGAGGAGGTATCTGCGACCACGGCGAGGTCCGGTCACGATGCAAGGAGTGCGGGGGAGGGAGCATATGTGAGCACGGGCGGCAGAGAACATCATGCAAAGGCTGTGGAGGAGGAAGCATATGCAAGCATGGTCAGGTACGATCACGTTGTAAGGAATGCGGGGGAGGAAGCATCTGTGAGCACGGGCTACATCGCGCATCCTGCAAAAGATGCGATGGAGGGAGCATTTGCGAGCATGGTCGGATACGATCACAGTGTAGACAGTGCGGAGGAGGAAGCATCTGCGCGCATGAGAAGAGGCGTTCACGATGCAGGCAGTGCGGAGGATGGAGCATCTGCGAGCACGGAAGAGCAAGATCAAGGTGCAAAGAATGTGGCGGCGGAAGCATTTGTCTGCATAAACGAAGGCGATCGCAATGCAGGCAGTGCGGAGGAGGAAGCATCTGCGAGCACGGAAGAACACGATCACAGTGCAAGGGCTGCGCAGGAGGAAGCATATGCGCGCATGGGCGGCAGAGATCGCAGTGCAAGGAGTGCGGAGGAGGGAGCATATGCGAGCATGCGCGGAGACGGTCACAGTGCAAGGGCTGTGGAGGAGGAAGCATATGCAAACACGAGCGGAGACGGTCAAGCTGCAAAGAATGCAAGCAGCTGCATGACTTGTATTGACTTGTAATATCACATGAAACCAAACTCTCATCAAACCTCCTGATCCGAATAGGACAATAAGCTCCTGTAGATCAGCGACCGCGTTGGTCTCGTTGAAGACTTGCGCGTAAACGTCATCGATGTCCACGTACAGACGTCTTCTCGAGGCATCCAGCGACCCTGACGGATCGAAGAGCAGGTTGTCCCAGTTGAACTCGAACCATCGACCGGTGTGGTGAGAGAGGAGGTGAGTCGACAGAAGCGCGGACAAGCTCTCCTTGTACAACTGCTTCGGCTGTCTTCTTATGTGCTTCCTCTGCGCTATGAACATCGCACAGCATGACGCAAACGGGATCGACCTCCCGCTCTTTGCTCGCCCGAGTCTTGCGTGTAAGGATCCGAAGAGCCTCTCGGACTGCTGGAATACCTGATGAGGCTCTTCCCATACAAGCCGCCGACCCCTCCGAGACTTCCATCGCTCCGGTAGTGAGATCACAGCTTGATAGATCCTGTCGAGCGAGTCTTGACCGGTCATGTTATGAAGAGATCTGTTCGTCTCTCGCTCGTAGTCGTCATGCACTGCCTCGTCGATCCGACGGGCTTCACCTTGTGACTTTCAGATCCCTGGTAGGCTGGCAGGCTTGCGGTAGGAGAGGTGAGTCACTAGAGACGCCTGAAGCAGTACCAGCAAGCCCGTCCCCGCCATCCAGCATGTGAAGCCGCCACGAGCGCATATCATTGCCGGAGTAAAAGATACAAAATGAAGAAAAAGCAAGCCAGGCCCGCCGGAGAGTAAACAATAGTGAAAGATCGAGGGACAGAAACATGGATATAGACCACAATTAGTCTTCTGCCACGCGCGCTCCCGCCATTTCCCCGCAACATCTTGACCAGCAGCTTGACTCCCCTGGACTTGTGCATGGGTAGCGCAAGAGCCCTTGCCGCCTGTAGGAAGCCGTACAGGACAAGGTGAGGGAGGAAGCGAGGGTTGCTGATAGTGACGCTATGCTGACTCGATGTCTTGCGCTAGGCTCGTGCTCCTCCTCCTCCTCCTCCTCTCCAATGTTGCTGTCATGTGGGTCTTTCACAGCCAGGAGCACGCGATAATGGCTGTTTTGGCTTTCGCAAAGTCAATAGGAGGAAGGAAGACTCTCTTCGATCCTGACTTCGACCCTAAGACGTCCAACCCAAGCGCTTGCAGCATAGGTGGCGATTCATCTGCTACCGGAAGCCGTTAAGAGCGAGTTCAACGGGTCGACTAGGGGAGGGCCCAACTTGTGCTTCACCAACCAGACCCTAGTCACGTGCCGAGGAAGAGAGCATGCTCGCTCAAAGTTTCAGACCTGCATGGACCCCCTGGCTTCGGCAGGCATATCAGCCAGCGACGGAGAGAGCTTGTGCTCTTCGACTGTCACCAGGTCGGCTGGACCAGACAGATGTCTGCGGTATCCGCTTCCTGAAGGGTCAGTGCACGTGGTGGTGGCGATGAGGGATGCGAGCTGGACTATGAAGGTGGTGGAGGACATTGCGTTCATGGGCTTGACCAACAGCATCGTCTACCTCTACCGGAGGATGGACGTAGGGATCAACCTGAAAGGCTTGCTAAGCTCGGAGCCCACTGCTGGCTTGCCGTGTGGCATCACTGTGGTAGAGAGAGCGTTGGTGCCCAACAGAGGAAACGAGGCAGCCGTGTACCTCTCGCACATCGAAGAGTTCTATGACAACCTGCCCATGTTGATGGTGTTCATGCATGACCATGGCATCGAGAGTTGGCACAGTCAGAGGCGACCAGTGTACAAGCGGTCCAGGGCTTACTACCTGGGGTTGGCGTCGCAGCTTGTGGACCCTAACACGCATCAGCTGGTTTATCCTGAGCTTGCAGCTCTGCCGTCTCATGCGGTTCTGATGGAGTTCTCAGCTACCGTGGTGTCTCTCAACAGCTGCTATGACACGATCTGGAGAGAGCCTCTCTGCTGGCAGCAGTACACCTTGAACTCGTATGAGCGGGAGACTAGACCCTCCATGACTTGTCAGGACAGCACATGACTGCAAGCTTGAAAAGAGTCGCCGGCTCTCTTCGACCTTCGTTGGGATTTCGTTCGCGAGCATCTCGCACGCTTTCGCATTGGGAGGAATCTCCAAAGCTTCTCTGGCAGGCGATTGATCGGTTCCAAGAGCTGCAGCATGAGCATGGGGGCCCGATGTCCGGCAAGTACGGCTCTGGTCCTGAGCTGTTCTGGTCTTGTTGTGCCATGTTTGTCGCTCAGCCTCAGCACATTCGACGACAACCGAGATCTTTCTACCGGGATGGCTTGCGGGAGCTACTGAGAACACACATGATCTCTTACTACACAGGCAGATGGTTCGAGTTCTCATGGTACTACCTATGGCATGACGACAAGACGCAACAGAAGCTCAGCAACAAGTCGCTCTACGTTGAGATCGACGATGTCTACGCCGAGGTCTTCGACGTCGCTCGCGGGTTTGAAGATCTTCATAGAGTGATCGAGGCGTAAGCTACCGTACCCCAGTAACGGTCTGGTCTTGGATCGAAGTCTTCTTGTCTGCAGCTTTCCTCGCAGCTCTTGCATCCATTGCTTGTCTCATCGATAGAGCGGACACGCGAAAGACTCGATGTGATGGTTCTCCGGGAGTTTGATTGAGACAGCCTCTTAATTCACTCCGACAGATGAACCTAGGTCGGGTCTCCACATGGCCCGACACTGACATCAGCTCGATAAAGGTGTAAAGACCGTACAGTGTTAAATCTATCTTACCTGATTGGCTTGCATACAGTCACAGTGTAGAGGAAGGAGAGGAATGTGGCGGTCTTTCAATGCGACCGTCGATGGTTTTGATCTCACTCGTCCTGAGTCCGAGGACGCAGCATACTGGGAAGCGGCTTGCGAAGCCGCCACGAGCACATGCCACAACTGAGGCTCCAATGCAACATGTTTCTTCCAGTTTTAACATGTTTCTTCCAGTTTTGGAGTCAAGAGGTTTGCAAGCCTGGCATAGCTTCAACATCATCTACGGTGCGAACATGTAGAAACTTCTTGTTCTTGATGAAATTCTCAAATGTGACTGGAGCGGCTCTGCTTCTTATTTCACATTTTCTGACCACGTTCATGAAGAAACATCGTATTTAAGAGACAAGCAAGCACAACGGATGATGCAGTGCGTCCTACGCTACCTACTGAGCGGCACGCGAGCGGCTGCGGTGCATCGATCAGGAAAAGCATGAGGGTGCAATCTAGCCTGATGAAGGTCAGTTCTACTGCGAAAACCTAGAAGAATTTCGCTGTCTTTCATACTTCCTATGGAATCAATCTGAGGTGATTTGCTTCTTTGTATATATAAATCATTAGTTAGAGAATTTAGTCTATTCATGAAAAAAAAGGTCAATAAAAAGAATGTCCACCAACCCGTGTGGTAGAAGGCACACAGACACTGAACATATATTTTCGTTCATTCCTGAACAGAGTGCATCCAATGAGGGAATATGATCGAATAACTAGGGAGAGTTAGATGCCAGGTTTGATAATAGGACGATGTAATCAAGTTAAGTTTTTTTATTGATTGAAATTGTACATTCCTGTCGATTTTGTGAAGTGACTTTTTTTTACTTCATGCTACCTACCAACTTCGATATCTGAACTGAACTTGCTCCACGCATTGGCAAATGAGTTCCGGGGGCCTCCCAAAATCATTCTTGCATCAACGACTTTCTTGCTCACCAGTAATGATAGATGTGCATCTAGCGCTGGCGTCGTAACCTCGTGACTTGCCAATGAAGTGTGACGTAAAAGTTTCTGTGCTGCAAGTCCTGAAAGTGCATACGCGTCTACCCCAAGGTATTGCACCACATTGCCCGGAAGAAAGTTTGGAACCTGTCGGCCTGTCAAGTAAATGACTTCCACTGAGGGATATAAACATAATGTGATACTCAACTTTTGTTTCAAAACGTCCTGTTCGTCGATCATGATCACATCGTCTTCAAGCACAATGTACCAATCGTCTGCCCCTTGCATCTGCGAAATTCTTTCCCAGACAAGTCTGTGTGATTCCCAACTTGCAAATTTTCCCTTGAATCGCTCGCTAGTGAAATTAAGGTGTTCATTCGACATTGATTGATTCAAAATGTCTGCGTCTACATGGACTTTTTCCAGCTTTGACACAATCTCCGTTATATTATGAAATTCAGCTCTGTTGACTCCCAAGTGCCGTATTACATTCCTGCTGATGTTGACACCTTTCGATGAAAGGCTTTCCAGTAAATGCTTTCTTCGATCTAATCGATGCCTGAGATTGATGTAAAATATCTTTGGCAAATGCTTTACAACAGGACAACAATCGGTCTGATTTATCAATTCACGATTGTACACGAAGGTCTTTTCGCATGTGCTCGACGGTGCAACCCACATAACTTTCTCTTCCTTGTCTAGGTCTGGACCCCTGAGCTCCCACGTCCACGATACTTCGGACTTGGAACGACTTATAAAATTCCCTGTCAGCCCAACACACCCGCTAGTGATGTTTTCTTGGCAGCGCTTCTTCGCCAACTCCAGGGAGTCTTCTCTTTCGATGATTCTTCCTCCTGCATAGAAACTAGAGTGCAAAGGGCCAACCCAAGTCAAATCCTTTGGCTGCAAACCATCACACGGGACTGGTGTAGTCTCAATCTTAATCGGAACTACTTCGCGTGTTGTCAACAGAAATGGTACCAAAAAGGTACACATAAGTGAGAAGACAAACATCGCTTGTATTGACAAGCTCTTCCATCGTCTGCTGCCCATTCTCTGACGTGATGCTGACCCAATCGCTGCATGCATAATCCGGTTCGCCATTCTCCCACCCCACCTCTCTCTCCGCCAGGCTCGAGTTTTTTTTCACTTGGTCATGTTTGTCATGCGTTTTGTGTTTGATCTTTGAAATGTCATCTGTGATATTGAAAAGTTACAGACATATTTCTGTATCCCGTTCCAAATGACCTATTTCTTCGCTAAATTGTGGTACCAGCATTTATCAGTCAATTGTCGATGACCTCCGCTGGTGTCATGCTGCCAGCTAGCGCTTGTTCATGGAAGCAGCGCTCAATGTTCGGCCCTCAGAGGCTGTGCATGGAATCCTGTCTGGTACCTTTGCAAGGCGATCTCATCCTCCGTTGTCGGCAGATGGGACTCTTTCAATCAGTCTGATCTGATCTGAAAGGGAGTAGTAGCGTCCTTACACCCCAGTTTAGTTGCCTTCGGGTACACGGCTATTCAGATCCTTGAAATTCTAGGTAAAACGTCGCAACGTGGGAAGGGTTCTTGGAAGGAAAGGATAAGAATGTGCATTCAGAATACATGAAGTGAGAAGATGAGAAAGAAATCGACCAACATTCGTAAATGGAAAAGGAAATGATAGATGATGAGTGCAGAAATGCATTCATGTGATCGAGGCGATGCTCACACACGTATTCGAGATCTTGATGTAGAATAATATGTTGGATGTGTGATAAGATTTTATAAAGTGTTGTGTGCTAAGACTAAACTCAAAAGCTTAGAGGGGGGGAGGAGAAATCATTGGAACCATGGGCAAACCAAATCAAACTGGAATGTGAAGACAGGTTTCTGGTAGATGCAGTAGTGAAAGGGAATAGGGAGGAAATAGTTTTCCAGATGATATGCTTCGTTCATTGCACGGAGTTGCTACATCATCAGAGATTCACATTCAGACCGAGATTTATTCACCCCGCGGTCAGGAATTCCTCAAACAGCTCCACCTACCTCCAGGCTGACACACTGACAACTACATCTCTTACCGCCAGCTCTTTTATCTTTGGGGTTGATGTGACACCAACACCAACACCAACCAGAGCCGAAAAACAGTATCTGGAACGACAACCGTGACATCTGCAACTCCATTGCAGGCAGCGAGCGCGAGTAACGTCGGGGTAGTTGTTGGTTGTGCGGTAGCAAACGTGACGAGAGCAGCATTTCTTGTTTGCCACATAAATGTATGGTGAGATCTTATAAGCATTCCAGTTCCCTACTGAGTGACATTGTCCGTTCGTGAGTTGATGTAGAGGAGATGAAACTTGCATTGACTGTGAAAGTCTCGGTTCGTCGATCGCATCCATCTTGGCCAGCATCACGTTGACTTTCTCTAAGCGCAGGAGGGAGGCAATCTTGTTGTAGATGGGCTCAAACTTCTGGCAGTGCCCGTACTATTGAGCATAGAACTCCACCAGCATGTGCCGTCAATATGGATGGCTTTCTCAAACAGGAGATACAGGTCAGGGGTAGCTCTTTGCTATCTCCTTCTCCTCATTCACCCGCTGAGAGATATCAGTGATCTCACAAACGCTGAGATATGTCAGTGATATGCTTGTTAAAATATTCAGTCGATATCTTACGACTTGTTCTCGCATCCTATATAAGTCCAAATGAGTTGCACCAGCAAGAGTTAACAGGGAGTTTAAGGTTTGAGCCACATCTGCGCCGCATAAACTGGAGCAGGTAAGGGCTTCAAGCGCTGTATGGGCTGAAGAGGATGTATTGCACTGCGGCAGGGCATCTCCGTGTTGCAGCGGGAGTGAGGAAATATTCAGTCTCGTCAGGTCAAGGACATCCATCATGGTTGGCTCCACGACACTTTCAATTAGTGCGTTGTCCAATCTTCTCGTTTCTGTGGGAGTAGTGAAACAGTTTGATGGATTTCATCAATTTCTGGGCAGTCAAACCGAATCGTCTGAGCTTCATCACTAGATTGAACTGGAGATTTCACCTGACATACGTTTCTGCTCTTCTTCATGATCAACCCTCAAGCACTGTCACTGGCTTAGTGACCTTCTGCCTTCAGCTGACTTCCAACTAACATTCAACCATCAATATGACACAGATTCCTCTCTCTCTTTGATGTTGAAGTGACAGTGCAAGTGGTATTCTGCATTTGTGATGCCTATTTTCACCGTGATACAGATGTTTGCTTGTGTTTAGCCTACTGCTTTCGATTCGCTTCTTATGTACAGCAGGTCGAAATTATCTTTGATTTTTACTCACGAAGAAAAAACAGGAAAAGAGATGAACAGAGCGCAACGACTGAGCTCGGTCAGATCATGAAAGAACTATCTATTCAACCTACATTCCATACGCCATCGGCTGCTGACCGTAGAGAGGCGTCTGGACGGGCATGGGAGCAGCAGAGGCGTAGTCGACAGGGAGAACGGGATAGGTCTGTGGGAGGTATACAGGAACCATCTCCTCAAGTGGAGGCTTAGCTACAGCAGCCGGGGCCAGAAACTTGTATGCCATGAATGCAAGGAAGGCAGCTCCGACCACTCCTCCCACCACTCCTCCGATGATGGCACCGACATTCGTAGAGCTTGATGATGGTGTGGTGGTAGTTGTTGTGACAGGTCCTCCCGGCGTAGAGGTTGGCAATACCAAAGAAACTTTTCTTGACTGCGTCTTCTGCAAGACGAACCTGCTGCTCGAGGATGTCAGACCAGTGAGCTGTCCTCCAAGCGCCCGAGTAGCTACAGTCTCATTGAGATACATCTCGCTCACGGCAGAGCCGAGAGTGGAAGTGAAGGTCAAAGAGCAGGTGTTCTCAGTCGCGATAGTATAGTTGCACCTTGTTGAACTGCCGCATGCATGGATCTTAGCGGACGACAGATATCCGCTTCCTCCTGAGACCACGGTGATGGTGGTTCCGTCAAAGTCCAGGACGGCAGGCTCCCCTCCCTCGAGGCTTGGCTCGGCGTACAAACGTCCAACACAATCCGAGTATACCTCTGCGTCTTGATTGTGAGTTGTCGCGTAGGTGTATCGCTGACCACGCACCACCGTGAGAATGACCCCAGAGACTGCTGTGACCTTCATGACCTCGTTGTCGATTCTGATGAAGCTGTTTACCGTGATGTAAGCGACAGCTGCTGAGAGTTCCAAGGACGTTGCTGTCGCTGAAGTCAAGGCAACTTTGAGCGTGGCTGGTGACTGCACCCCAGATGCCGCCACTGACTTGATGGAGTAGCCCAAGAAAGGCGAGTAGACCTTGGAAGGAGGGCCCCACACGCTGCCCAGGCTAGAAGACTGTTGAGTCACCTTGTACGATGCCTTGGTTGTCAAAGACGACGAAGCAGTCGAGGATAACACGGGGTTTGTGGAGATAGCTGAGGTCAGAGCCTGCAGGGTCACGGCAATGCTCTCACTGCCAACCACGTGATCGCCCAGCATCTGTCCAAAAGAGTCGAGGACGTAGACCGGGCTTGTTCCGTTGATGCGGTTGGAGCTGCTCTCAAGAACAGGCGAGTTTGGACGCATCAAGTCGTATCCGTCCATCCTGTCCTGGTAGTAGAGCGGGTCGGTGCTGTACTTGGCCGGGTTGTAGATCACAGGATATGACAGGGAAGGAACGATCAGGTCCGGGTTCACCCCGGTATAAGCAGTCAAGGCAGGCGCGAGGTAGTTGAGGGAGAGCACAGGGGCCTTCTGAAGTTTTGTGGGGCTGTTAATTACTGCAATGCTATCGAGGTACAACATCGGGGTAGCATCAGCTGTGTCGGGGTTGGTGATGATCGGACGTGCGTACAAACCAGAGTTGCTGCCTGAGATGGACTGAAGCACGCCTGTCGCCGTGATGATGGTCTCGATGAAGAACTGTGCCCCAATCGATAGCACAATCTCGGCACTCGCGTTGTGTGCGATTACTGTGGTGCCCTGCTTTCCTCTGGATGCGGTGATGGTTTTAGCCGCTTTATCGACAGTCAGCACTAACATATTCTCGTGTTCAACAAGAATGTTCGTTCCTTGGGCCGGCAGCGTTCCTGATACAGTAAGTGACGTAGCAGCCGCACTGATGCCTGCTGACAAAGACTGTAGCAGCCTGCGCCGAGAGGTCTGAGTCCAAGTGGAAGCAAGGACAGTTGTTGATTGCTCAATAAAGTTCACCGATGTGCCTTCCGCATGATTAGCAGCAAACGTTCCCTGGACTCCTCGAATGACACCCACAAGGTTGTTTGAAAGAGACTTGATCTGCACTCTTTCCTGTCCAATCGCGACAACGTCATTTAAGAACAACCCCGTTGCATCGTTGACAATCATCGATGTAGCATTGAACATAATTGCAGCTAACAGGATAGCATTCTTCAGCCCTGTTCTAGACGCAACTGTTACAACATCGCTTGAAGAAGGGATCTTGGGAACACTTCCGAACTGTCCTGGCTTAATGGTCAGCAGCTTTGAAGAAGATGCAATCACATAGTCAATCTCGTTGTTAACTACCACAAAGTCTCCTGGCACAATCTGAAGCTGATCGTTCACATAGATCGAATCATATACAGACAAGACTTTTCCTGCATTGTGTGGTTCTGGGATTAAAGCCCTTGTCACATTGAGTGAGTTAGAAGAAGTAATTACACTGTTGACCAGCATGAGCTCGGATTCCACCCTAACGTACTGTCCAGAGGAGAAGCCTGTGATTGATTGAACAGGAATTGTTGTGGTTACATGATCGATGCTTGACCTGATGTAAGTGGGGTTGCTGACAATGTAGATCACTTGATCTGCAGCATGCGAGGAGCGATTGGTGATGTTCGCGGACTCAACAGCCACAACACTGGACGTGGGAGCATTCCTCACATAGAGGACTTCGTCTTCTATCTGAATGTAAGTTCCTGCTGTCAGAACTGAGTATCCTGCAGTCTCAATGGAGGTTGCATTGTCTGTGATGTCTGCCGACAATGTCAGGATTGAAGAGTTTACTGTTGTAGGGCCATAAGCCTTCTGGACGTAAACTGCGTCATGAGTTTGTGTCGTAGAACCTTGTTGACCTCGTGTCACTTGAATTGAACTTTTTGTGAAGTTGGATACACCCAAAATTTCGTTGTTCACGAGTAGATAGTCATCGATTTGCAGACCCAATGCTGTTGTATCTGTGGGGATTGATGCGTTTTCACTGTTGAGTGAGGCAGACAACTGAAGTGCATCGGTTGCAACTGATGCTACGGTGTGGACAGGCCAATCGGTTGCAGATGTTCCGAACAACCCTCTCTTGATACCGATCGTGTTGCCGGAGATGGATGTGACATTCACCAATTCAGTTCCACGTGCTGTGCAGCCTCCCTGGCAGCACACGCCGACGTCTTCGCTGTGGCCGCAGTTGTGGCTGCCCCAGCCTCTAAAGGTGCAAAGCGGCAGCGCTGCCTCGCTTCCGCTGCATGACACGTCGTCCATCCAGATTGGTCCGCTTCCTCCTCCGAAGCTCTGTACCTGCATTGCTCCTTCCGTCGGGCATCCCAATTGCCGGCAAACTACTTGTGCGTTAGTGTCTGTGAAACTGTCGTCGCACACCGTGCCCCACGATCCTTCGTGCTTAACTTCCACACGGCAGCATCCGTCTTGACGGCAGTTCACAAGCCGAATGCTTGATGCGTCAGAATGCAACTCCATGTACTCGCCAACCTTCAATCCAACGGAAGAGCTCACCGTCATTGAGGTTGCAGTGCTTGAAAGTTGGGTGCTAAGAGCTGTTGGTAAGAGAGTTATGGTCTCGACATTCACAGCTCTATACTCTGCCCCTTTAGCATGTGAAGCTGCTTGAGTATAAGCCTGAGCACGGAGAACAGTAAACGATTTGGATCCCAAGGTAGTAATCAACATGATCTCGTTGTCAATCTGGATGTATGTATTCGCTGTAAAGCCCCTGGTCACAAAAACAGACAGCGTGGTTGCCGTTGCAGTGATGGATGCTTGTGTTCTAGCAACTGCAGCCAACGGGTTGTACAGCCCCACAAGTGAAGCAGCGGAATGTGCAGGCGTCTTTGTACCATCTGCCTGCGTGTATCCTCTGTGCACACTCAGCGTATTGGTCGCTGCATCAACGCCTGCCACAAGCATGAACTCATCATTGATCGCAATCGAGCTCTCCACTGCAAACCCAACTGCTGATGCTACATAAACCGTCTCAAGCACGCCTGCAACAGATGCAGGTAAAGCTTTCTCAAGTGCGGTTCCAGGATAGAACAACACGACACTAGCTCCAGGCGAATGTGCTTCTCTTGCAGAACCGCCTAGAGCTCTCTCGGTCACAGTGATAGTGTTTCCAGTTACCGTTCCAACCTTGAAGATCTCACTGTCAATCAAAATCAAGTCGTTGGCCTTGAAGGGAGACGCATCCTCCACTGGCAATTCAATGTTGGTGGTCGCCCTGAGGTCATTAGATTTCGCTGAGATCAAACCGGCTTGTTTCAAGCTTCGAGCAGCGATGTTGACGTTTAAGAATGTCTGCGGGGTAGGAACAGTAGGGTTTGAAAAGAAGTGCCTTGACTCATACAGGAGATCGACACCCGTGACCTCTCCTGCATGATTTCTCCAGACAGATTGATCCACAGACATGTCACCTGGCCAGAATGAAGGGAAAGGTCCTTGACCGTCAATCGACTTGGTGTCTTCGAAGAAGATAACCACTGTGGTGGATCCACACGACGCCCATGAGAGAACAAGAGGCTGAGATCCAAACGAGTACCCGTAGCCCCCGTCGACCACATAAGGAGCATTGGACTTGCGATCCCAAGTGATCACCGCAGCACCCTGACTCTGAGTAGTTGTCAAGGTCTTGGTTGTAGGATTGAGGTAGTAAGTCTGCGCTGGGCAGATGTAGGATGGATATTCAGCAATCCGCACAGTGGAGACAGACATTCCGCCTTGAAGCGCTGCTGCAACAGTCAGGCCTGTGGTCGAGCAGGGAGTGCTTCCGACGCTCACAAACGAGACTCTTGGGGCTGTGATGTACCCGGAGCCTGGGTTCACGGTTCGGATGGCAAGCTTGTACTGTGCGGCCTGTGCCGGAAGATCAGCGGCTGAGGATGGACTCTGAGAGAGGTAGCTGTCAACCCTCGCACTCTCTACGACGAGCTCGACGTGTGCGGCGACACCCGACCTGGACGTCGGAGGCTCCACGACAACTTGAGGAGGTGTGCACGTGGCAGACAGCAGGTTCTGCGTAGAGATGTAGAAGTTCAATGATCCTGCAGATGCCATGAAGCCTCTGTTTCGCTTCGCCGCGTATGCAGTGGACGATGAGTACTGGATTGCTGACTGTCCAGAGGAAACTCGCATCTGGAGCGTCTTTCGTGTACGGTAGTCATTAGAAGCTGGGTTGCTCGCCTGGCAGACTTGAATGTTCTTTCTGTTGACAGGCGAGAAGAAGGCGTTGGCGTAGGATGGCTGAGTGCACTGACCATTGAAGCATCCGCTCTCAAGAGTAGCTGTGGCCACGGCCTGTGTGGTGATGGTGCAGGACTTGCAGTCAAATGTAACAGTGGGAGCAGTGTCGTACCCGTATCCCCCCTGAGTCATGTACACGCCGTCGATGACCAACCCAACGCCCGATGCGAGATTAGTCAGCCGAGTCATATCAATCGCAAAGTACTGCGGGATGCAGTTTCCGGTAGCACCAGTGTACCCATCCTTGAGGAAGTACCTTCCGTCACTGAAGAGGATGTCGTACACATAAGGGATTGAAGCATACCCTGATCCCTGCTGGTTGATCTGTGAAGTCTTGAATGCAACACTTGTGATCTTGATCTGTAGCTGCGTTCCTCCTAATCTTTCAGGATAGGAGAACAACAAAACGACGTTGTCGCATCCTGTTGCTGTGGACAAAGTGCCCCCCTTGTACAACAGGACGTTGGTATTCAAGGTAATTACAGCCCCAGTCGCAGTTGTCCTTGGAGGAAACGACCATGTCGGTACACCCTTGGCGGTCGCGTACATGTTGGAGGTACCAAGTGGAGATGCAGTGAAGGTCACATTGGTTCCTTTGAAGGTGTATCCTGCTCCTGCGCTGGTGATGGTTACTCCAGTCACCCGAGAGTTCATGTAGGTAGACTGTTCCCATGTGTATGCTTCAGTCTGCCCATTCGAGCAGGCTTCGTTGAAACCTACCAAGACCGGAGAGTCCATGGCTGACGTGACCGGGTTGACAGTCTTGTACGAGTTTGAAGAAGATTGGGTCACCTGATAGGGGCTCACCCCTCTGAAGCTGGAATATGAAGTTGATCCCCCAACTAGAACATCGACATTCGAGTAGCTCAAGAAAGCTTCTGCTGATGCGCTTCCACAACCTGTGATGGTGACTGAAGGGGCTGAAGTGTATCCATACCCCGAGTATGTCACGTTGATTGACTGCAACACGTTGTTTATTGTTTTTGGTTCCGCCTGAGCTTGCGCTGTGCTCGACATTCCTGCCGGAGTGTCCACGGTAACTTTCGGATTGTTGCACGTGCTCCCAGCATTTGTCACGGCAATCGACACAACGTAGCCGGACTTGATCTCTGCTGAGCCACTAGCCGCTGTTTCAAGGGAAAACATGGAAACAGAAGAGAACTCAGAAGCGTAAAGTCCCGTCAGAGTGTCAGTCTGGTCCCTGTTCCATTCGTACAAGAAGGAGTTTCCTGTCTCATACCGCATCGCAATGGTAGACGAGAAGTTCTGTGAAATGTATGCATTTGCCTGTGCGTTGCATGTGGCAGGAAATGTGACCAAAGGAGCTGAGATGTACCCACTTCCCGCGTTCTGTAGGACTACTTGAGACACGCTGTTTCCATTCAGCAAGACGATGGCTGAAGCCTGCTGCCCCACGTAAGTCAATCCCGTCAAGCCATCAATATACGATCCCGAAGGATTGGGAGTTTCAATAGTTACAGTAGTTCCTGAGGGGCAGTTGTTTCCTTGTACTGCAACCTCAACTCGTCGTACACCTGAATTTCCCGACAACAAGAAGACTCCGTTGAAGTAGCTCGTCGTCCCCGTGCTGGTCACACACTGACCGATGAACCTCGGCGGGGTTGTGTATCCGCTTCCCGCGTAAGTGATCTCAAACTTGGAGGTGGTACCGGAGATGAAGCGAACCTCCGGCTTGTTTCCTCCCATGCTCTGAGGACCCTCCACGTACTTGATGCTGCAGTCTCCTGCGAGCGTTCCGCCGGTTATGACCATCCCCGACACTCCGTATCCCTTCACGTACGAGCTCTTGACCGGCAGCGTGGTTGCAAAGTAGTACCTCGTCGTGTTGGAAGCGTCGTCGGTAGATGGAGTGATGTAAGCATTGACGTCCTTGGGATAAGACTTGAACCTGTACCCAGGTATGGTGATCGACACAGACTCGCCAGGCTCCACCCTCGCGCTCTTGGCAACGATCAGCTCCAACTGGGTGTAGATGGTGTAGGGCTTGTTGGCTATGTCAACGTTCCGTGGCTTGTTGCCGTTCGAGTCGACCACCCAGTACACGCCTCCTGCTCCCTGCTTGATCAAGTACTCCTTGGACCCGATCATGGCGGTCATTCCTGTGTATTGGCCAACGTTCTCCTTCACGTTGATGCTACAGTCGCTCAAGAAAGACGATGGGAACTCCTGCCCCACAAGAAAGCAAGGGGTCGGCGAGTAGTACGGGTTGTAATCGAGGATTGTTTGTGTGATAATATTCTGGTTTGCCGAAGACATGATCACTTCGAACACTGGTGCAGACGTCACAGTGACACCAGTAGGGGCGGCCGACAAGATAACGGATGGGATAGAGACGTATCCACTCCCCTGGCTGGTGACACTGACTGTTGCAACGGACATTTCGAGCTTGATAGTTGGAGCGTTGGCTCCTGTACATGTCGCAGTTGGAAAGGTCGTGTACAACCCGGGATTAGTGATGTCAATCCTGTAGCGAACGTCTGTGGTAGATGCAACAATAGACATAACAACTTCAGCCTTCGCTGCAATTAACTGAGTTCCAGCGGTGGCAGAGAATGTAATGCTCTGGCAGTTTGCCAAGTCCCCTGTATGGAGAGAGAGCCTTGCCACCTGATAAGAGATTGAAGCTGAGGCAGAGCTTCCAGATCCGGCATCTGATTGAGAGATGGTTACTGTCTGAGCAGATGCCTGTGCAGTCACTTCATAGAGTCCTGCAAACTTGACCTTGATTGCGGTCACAGAGGACCCAGGTGTTGTCGATGCTGAGAAGGCGTTGTTTCTGCAAGAGATCTGCATGCCGACGTAATCGGATTGTGATGCTGACACAGAAGCGGTGTAACAAGCCTCGTGGGTGTATCCAAGAGGACTTGGTCCTGCAAACTGAACCTTCGACAGCGTGTAGGATGCCTGATCCCCAACATCATAGTCTGACGCTCCCCAAGGGCACTGCTTGTGGCTCCAGCAGAGGTCCTTGTTCTTCTTGTAGCCGTCATCAGACGGTGACAACACAAACACTCCGTCCACGTCTGCATCCCCAGAGCGATGCGTGTTGCCGTCAGCAACATACCCCTTGGACAGATACGCCCTCGCCTTATCTTCGGAGCTGCCAAACAACTCCCATTCTAACTGTGAGGTGAAGGTGGTGAACGCCGGGTTCGAGGACTGAACTCCAAACAGAGGTCCAGACTCTTCGACTTCGTATGCTGGAAGGTTCACAAGCAGGGAGTCTCCTGCAAACAAGCGGACCTGCGGAACAATGTTCAAGACGACATCCGAAGACGATGCTATCATCTGCAATCCGTTTGTCTGTGTTCCAGATACTATAGCCTGTGATGGAAAGTTGAATGTTGCTTGGATCGACAACGCGAGTGCGGACTGCTCTGCGCTTGGATTCTGAATCTGAAACTGAACGGTGTAGATGCTCCTGTCGTACAGATAAGCCTGCGCCTTAGCTGCAGTCACAGTTGCGGTCTCGGTTGCTGCAGGTATGACGATGACCACAGGAGTGATAGAGTATCCATGTCCAGGGTCGGTGATGGTGATCGCAGTGACCGCTCCACCCGAGATCGTTGCAGTGGCTGTCGCTCCCTGTCCCACTCCATACATCACATTGTTTGCAGTGCAAGTGGAGCTCAAGTAGAACTCAGACCCACAAATCACAACCGTAGGGGTCTCAGTGTAGCCTGACCCGCCTGATAACACCACTATCTCGTAGATGCCGTTCGATCTCATCGCGTTTACATTGAAGTAAGGGTTGTAGACAGGCAGATTGGGTGATTGCTGGTAAGTCATCTTGAACTCGTTCTGCTTGAAGGTGCATGTTGATTCAAAGTCGCTTGCATGAATGTTTCCACTCACATCATTTGCAGCTACGTTGACATACTCGCCATTCCTGCTGATCCAGCAGGTAAACGTATCAGGCGAGGCGATGAACCCAGTGAGTGAAGCGACTGTTACGGCCTGACTTGTTGTCAATGCATAGTTGGGTTGCAATTCCACAGTCATCCATACAGTGTTTGAGGTGACATTGGAGCTAGATCGAATGGTCGCAAGCGGAAACGAAGGATTCACGATGTAGCCAGCGCAGCTTGACGGCTCTGACTCATACCCATAGACCCTCTTCACATCATCTTGCTTCATGGTGTACGTCTGTACACCAGGCGCTGCACTCGGAGCGTCGCTGGAGCTAACAATCAACGACACTGACGGACAGGAGCCCCCGTTCTTGTAGGCAGAGTTCTGATTGATCATACGGAAGCAGAACTTGTACTTCGTTCCGAGAATCAATGTCTTGGTCACAAATTGAAACTGAATCTGTCCGTTACCATTGTCGTAGTCTGCTTTGTCTGCGATGTTGTTACCAGAAATTGTGGTGAAGTAGCCCCTCAGTGAAGTGCTTGATAGAGGATGGATTCCATATTCATCGTAGAAGTCAACTGTGGACGTGGAGGTAAACATCGGCAGTCCAGTCAAAGTAAACTTAGTCTGTTTGACAATGTTCTTGTTTGGTCTGAGGGTGACACATACAGGATTGACTGCACCTGGCGCTGGATACAACTGGCCGATCTCGTACTTGTTGAGCAGGTTGCTCGTCAAAAACAATGGATGTTTGTAACTTGACAGCGGAAGAGTTGCCGTCTGCGATTTGGTCTGTTCATCGTCCGCAAACGACGCGGAGATAGATACAGCGGGGTTGGACTGCTGGGTTTGACTATTCACAAAGGCATATTGAAGCACATAAGTCCAGCCAGCCATCATACAGTTGGTCGTTGTTCCCTTGATGGGCATCTGACAAGTGGAAGATGAAGGAAGGTGAATGATCATCTGACCGTTCGACTGAGACCACTCAGTCTTCTGAATGATCGGAGAGTAGTAGTCTGTTGACGCCGGTGATAGTGCAGTCAGAGATGTCTGCGTGGTGTCTGTTCCCGTCAAGCCTGCAATGGTGATGGTTGCACCGTACCCATTCAAACCAAGATCAACATTCGAGCGGAGAGAAATGGTCAGTACGTTGTTCTCTTGGATCAGAGGCGTCTGCTGGGTGATCAACCGGGTCAAGAAGCCCTTGTCGTAGACCTTCAAGGGACAGGCATCTCCGTCCATCTCTCCATCTTGCAGGGCACGATTCACAGGAGACACAACCATCTGTACTGTCTGTGTGGCTGCATAAGACACCTGGCTGTTTTGACTCTGATACAAGGCATTGAAGGTCAGAGTGACTGTTTGACATGGCTGGGCAACCTTGGAGTTCTTCAGCGGGATCGCAAACTTGATCTCGTGATTTGCAGGAAGATTCTGAGCCGGATTCAAGACAAGTTTGGCTACTCCAGCAGCAAATTTTGCAACTTTGTTCGGTGATCCGGCTGTGACTGCACTGGTAAAATACGCAGTGGAGGCTTGTGATGGAGTTACAAGCGAATGAGCGTTCCAATCAAAGGATGGACAGTGGTCAATGTCAGGGTTGGAGTTTTCCTGAGCTTGGCTTCCTGATAAGCCTGACAAAGTAATGGATGCCTCATTGTACTGGCCAGCATTCAGATACGTCTGAAGGTTGAAGTTGGTCTTCAAGGTTACACAGATGTAGTTGGTGACGTCAGGTCGAGTTGTAACTTGTCCGATCCTGTACTTGATGAAAGATGGCTTCTCCACCAGCCCCACTGATCCTCCGAGGTTCGTGACAGCCTCATTCTGAACCAGGTTCGGGCCAGTAGTCAATGACACTGTCATGGTACAGGCGGAGTTCTCCTTGTCTGATACCCTCCAGCTCCATGCGAAGGCATAGGTACCTTCTGCTGCCAGAGCCTTTGTCAAGGTCAACTTCAATGTTCCAGACGACTGGCTCCAGTCCATCGTTGGACCAGTGTATCCGAGACTTGGATCTCCAATGTCAGTCTCGGTAGGAAACGAAGAGGTTGAGCACTTGCTAGTCAAAGGATTGCCCCCAGCAAACCTGTTACCCACCATGTTTACCTTAGTTCCAAACTCCTGGGTCCCACACAGACCAGTGAAGGTGAGGATGGAAGATGTCTGGATGTCGAAGTTCGGGACCAAAGTCACAAACATGTTTGATAAAGAGCCAGTATCTGAGGAGCTCTGGAACATAGTTGCCCGAATCTTGTTCCCGACTGCTTGGAGAATCTTAGTTGATGGGTTGAACGTAACAGGACCAAGTGTAATGGACTGTCCAGTTGCTCCTGTACAGAAATCGGAGATCTGACAATACTTGCCCGACATCGAGATCGAAATGGACTTCGATGCCGCTGAAACAGTGCCTGGCGTCTTCAGCTGAAACGAGAAGATGACAACCTCGCCTGCTTGAATGTACATGCCAGGAAGAAGTTGGAAAGTCAAGCTTCCCGCTGCTTGAACAAAGTCTCCTTTGCCAAGTTGATTACCGTAACTGATGGATTGGAATCTCGTTGGAAACAGCCCCTCTTGATTGCCTTCACATTGACATTTGTTTTGATACAATGACGTGACTTGATCGGGTGTTCCAGACCCTGTCAACCCGGATATAGTAAAGGTTGTAGGCGTTGATGCAGTAGGGGAAGAGTAGATGGTCATGGATGGCACAATCGTCACAGTGATGCACACGGCTTGGTTGATACCGTCTGTGTTCCCTGCAGCAGCAGCATACACAAACGTGGGGTTCTTGGTCACTCCGATAGCTCCAGCCTCCTTCCTCACCGGAAGTCTTGGCCTGTCTGAGCCGAAGCGTTGTGACTTGTACTTGTCAAACGGTACTTGGTACACGAGGTTTGCTGTGCTGCAGGTGGTACTGGCGAAGGCGGAAAGACTCACTCCACTGCAGTCAGACGATGTGGTTGCGGGCTTCTCGTAGACAGACACGAAGGCCATCTGATGCCACTCCTCGTTGATGCCTCCGAGAGGCGGCAGAGGACCCAGACCGTTCTGCTTGGATGATGTGTCATAGTTGAGATACATGCCCACTTCGTTGGATGACACATCGCCTACGATTCCCATGCATCCAACTGCTCCTGGGCCACTCACAGACAGTGACAGGTCGCTCGAGATGGCTTGTTGCCAGGGCTCTTGTACAGACTGAGAGATCACAATGCTGTTCTGCTGCGACATCCAGCTGATCGTGCTCTCAGTGCTCGGAGTGCTTCCACGAGATGCACCGAAGAAGTTCGACCCTCCGGTGAAGCCGGGCATGTAAACCTCGACCACATGCCCAGGAGACAGAATGCTGGTCTGCTTGGTCTTGGTCAGGGTGTTTCCAAGCTGACCCCAGTAGATCTTGAAGTTGGTCGCCTTGAGATCCTTCACGCCGTAGTCGAAGTGCAGCTGAGCCATCTCGGCGATGGTTCCAACCGTGGTGGTTGACCCAACCGTGAATGATTGTCGATCGGCATGTACAGCTACCGAACAACAACACGCTAGAAACAGCCACACCGACATCTGCATGAACATTAAGATATGTCAGATGCATTCTTCTCACAAGCACACAGCATCCTCACCTGCGACATCCCCGTGGCACGGATGCGAGCAGAGACAACCGCAACCCCTCGCAAGTCTACCCAGGTATTTTGAGGGTTCACGTGTGAGATGTACCCACCCCCTTTCCACAAAAGTTTTGACATGTGTGGGGTATTACCACTGTTCGTGGGGTGTGGCTACCGGTACAGAAGTTGACGGTACATAAGTTGTGTTTAACGGCTAGCAGTAGCTCCAAAAATAGTAAAATTGTTTTTGCTACTAAAAAGAATTAGTCTTCTCAAACATTGCAGAGAAGGTACAGAAGTTGAAAAGGTTAACAGTAATTGTTTTTGCCGTAATTGTAATTGTTTTTGCTACTACAATAATTGTTTTTGCTACTAAAAAGAATTAGTCTTCTCAAGATCTCAAGAGAAGGTACAGAAGTTGAAAGGTTGACAGTAATTGTTTTTGCTACTACAATAATTGTTTTTGCTACTAAAAAGAATTAGTCTTCTCAAGATCTCAAGAGAAGGTACAGAAGTTGTTTTTCAACGGCTAGTAGTGACAAATGGCAAGCTAGTAGTGACAAATGGCAAGCTAGTAGTGACAAACGGTAAGGACAAATGTTAACAACTAATGGGGGCAGACGGGGTGGGGTACTCGCCTGCTGACATTATTTATCACCACACATGAACCCCAACTTTGTACGTGACCCCACCATCTTCACTCAATATTCTGGTACACATTTGTACCAATCCTTCAATCTAAAACTATTTTAAAACAAAAGCTTCGTGGAAAATGGCTAAGTCCTTTGCCAGGAGACAAGCATCCCTTGAGTCAGAGAGTAGCCTGTATCTTTCATCTACCCAGCGAAGCAGTTCCAACAAAGAGATCGAGTAGAAACATCGAAGTGCCAAGTACAAAGCAGCCTGAATTTGCCTGAATTTGCTACTCGCACACTGAATTTGCTACTCGCACACTGGCAGGTAAGAACTCTTCCCTGTAGTTATCCTGGGTCAAAGCTCTGCTGTTCTTCCCAAAAGAATATTTCGTCGATTGAGTCAGTTATATTCTGTTTCAAGCATAACTGATCTTTACACCGCACCATGTGGGAGACGTCAAGAAGCAACATTAAATGTTGCTTCTTGATGCACATTTTCATGTCCAGTTGTAATGATGTTACTAGGCGTTTCTAGGCTAACGTACTTGATTGCGAAGGATTCGAAGTTGCGATGACCCCTTCCAGTGGCCCCCGGTTCACCTGTTCTTCATTCATTCTTTCCTCATGTGTCCTTCGCAAAGCTTCTCCACTTCGTTCATCGTGGATACGATCACTGATCATGAGCATTTCATCAGTTTGACCAGTATAACATTCATCTCATTCATCTCACCTGCTGTCAATGTCGTTTGCCTCTGCAGGTGGCCGCCGTATATACTTGTAAACTGTAATGTACGACAAGCTTTCATACTTCTTCTTCTCGTTTTCCTTCTTCCATGAATCATCCCCATAAATTTTTTCTATAACTTCGCGGCTTTTTGTATGCTGTGTCAAAACAATTTTGGTAATTCTCTACAGTGACTTTCTCCTGTCCCTCTAGTCCGCCTTTATCTCTTGCCATGTGCTCAAGCTTCTCCATAACTTTCCGTGCCTTGCAAAAGTTTTGCCGCATCCTTTTCTTGCGGATAAATTCCGGTTTCAACTTCTTCAAAGGGCATATCTTTTTTGCTATTCCATTCTCAACAAATTGTTCCCCACAGTGCCAACGTTGACACAGGTTCTTACAGTCTACCTTCTGCACAAAATCGTAATTTTGAGGAGCCATACAGATTTCACCTGTGTCCCACTTGAACAAATCCCCGGGCCCCTTGTACTGATGAGTCCGTGCCAACACCCCAGGTCATGTCATGCCCACTGCCGCCGCCACCTGACGACTCCGAGGTCATGCCTGCCGATCTGTCACATCCACCCGTACTTCGCCTGTACTGGAACATTTGTTCAATGCGTCGAGACAATTCTTGAATAGACTCGTTCAGTCGTTGCTCCAATTCCTTTATATCATCTCTCTGTACAGGTACAACACCATTGATTTCGATTTTCTTTAGGATTGTTTCTGTCACAGCTTCAGGTATCTTCGTTATTCCAACCTTCAACTCTTCTCGCAGCATGTTGATTTCTTCCCTTTTTGCATACTTCCAAGTATCCTTGCACCGTCAACAAATTCTTGCCTTCTTTTATACGCATCTCTCCATTGACTTTTTTCTCAGTGACATGTTTCGCATATGCTTGGATGATTTTATCCAAGTTCTGGTCTAAAGTCATCCCAGTCATTTCCTTTTACCCCTATCGCTGTGAAATTCCTGATTGTGCTCGAAATAAAAGTCCTTCAATGCGCTCTTTTATCCTTGTAATGCGCCAACAGACAACGTCTGATGTTTGACATTGTTGGCAGTGGAGCTCGATGCTTCCTCTACCATGTGCTCACCGTCATCGGAGTCACTCTCGTCGCTACTGTCGTCATCGGCGTCTATGTCGCCATGTTGCCCTCGCCTCCTCTTCCTTCTCTTTGTCATACCGGTACTTCTTGTCAAATAGCCGAACAATCCCTTAACTGCCATCCATGAAAGTGGTAAATTCAATTGTCCAGACTCATTCTAAGCGTTTAAGTATATTTCATACTCGTTGGACTCGCCTGCTCTTTGAGCTCTTTGAGCGCGCTTCGCTTTCTTTCGGAGGATATCGACGAGTTTTAGAATTTTGTAACGATATACCTTCTGAGTGCTCTCAGCGATTCGTTTGTTCCTCATCGCATCATACGCATGTATATCTCGGTCTGTTCTGTTAGTAGACACATCCCTCGTGAAAGAGGCTACACTACTTGCATTGTCCGCTGTCTCTGTCCCCAGACGCAATCCATTTTCGGTCAGTGGGGTGGTTTTACGTTCAACTGTTCGCATACACCAACAATACTTTACTTAACTTTTTCCTGGTACAAATTATTTCAGCGCAATCTTTGACGCACGTATCCTAGGAACGTCATGTTAGATAACTTGTATACTACCGGTCCTTGATTTTGCATGGAAAAGTACCCCGTACATTATATAACTATATCAAGTTGCGTGCTTAATAACTACTTTTATGAATTTTATTACTGCGCGCAACCCTATAACCCTAAAAGGACAGCAACAGATATATAGGGATTGCGCCATAAAAATTATGTACATCATACATCCATTGTCATATGGCTAGCTATGATGTAAAGAGGAAAAGAATGCTCTCATCTACTCAGAATCGCTCACAGCACCGTCTTTCATCCTCTTCTGAAGCCATTGCGCAATTTTATGGGAAATTTATTGCGAACTATAAACTTTCATAAATTCTGGTACAACCCGAAAATCGGATACATAATAATATGATCCGGAAGAAACCTCCTACCCATAATTGTAAGGTTACGAATCTGTACCAGGACCCCTTGGTACCTGTATCTCTGCCATTTTTCGTACCGGTGGGTCCGGGAGCGATCCTCGTACTGACTATCTCAATTTTTTAGTTGACAGCAAAATTTACTATGATACCCTTGGTCCTGGTACACATCAGATTCGTCACCTTACAGATACATGTTACCATATTTACCATACAAATGACCACACAACCGTATGGCAACACATCATAGTAAATTTTGCTGTCAACTAAAAAATTGAGATAGTGAGTACGAGGATCGCTCGCGGACCCAACGATACGTGAAATGGCAGGAAACAGGTACCAAGAAGTTCGAGATCTTTGCTCATACTAGCCTTCAAAGCTCTCCAAGTGAACAGATCACGAGGTTTCCACACATGTCTCATCGTTTCTCATCATTACGTTTCGGGTACGTGTGATAAGAAGTGCGTGAAACATATTTGAAGTATAACTATTCGCTGAAAGTAACATATTTGAAGTATAACTATTCGCTGAAAGTATAACTATTCGCTGAAAGTTAACTTTCAGGAATGCCAAACAGTGTTCGTGGTGCAGTTGTTTCAGAAACTATCATCATTCCGCTTTGATTTGAGAGTGTAGCTTGTTCCCAAAGCATAGTTACATCATTCTCAAAAGTGAGGTAAATTTGTGTTTTCATTGTGATTTATTTTCATCAAAGTTACCTAAGAAAGATAGGTTTCTTTGTGAATATCATCTTTTGTTCTTTCGCTGATAGCGTTCGCTTTCAGGGATATTTAAGAGTTGGTCTCTTAAATAAAGGAATTGATCCACAGGTAACGGTTTCGTGAAGATATCCGCTATCTGTTCATTCGTATTGATGGGTTCCAGGGTAATTTCTTTCCTTGCGACGCATTCTCTGATAAAGTGCCAGCGTCGTTTGATATGTTTGGATCGACTTTTGTGCACAGGATTCTCGCTCAACTTGATGCAAGCAGCATTGTCTTGATAGCATATGGTTGTCTTCTGCTTGTATCCCATGAATTCGAGTGTTGCACGTAAGTACAGAATCTCGATTGCTGTCAAGGTGCATTGTACGTATTCGCTCTCCATGGTGGATAACGAAACGATATTGTGCCTTGCAGATTTCCATGATACTGGTACTCCGTTGAGGAAAATGACATATCCGCCGGTAGATCTGCTCGTAATCTTGCAGTCTGCGTCTGAACTGTCACAATAGGCGATCAAGTGCATCTTGTTGTGTCCAGCGCTATCTTGATCAGTAAGTTTTTTGTGCCTTTGAGGTAAGCATAAACTCTGTGTACTGCCGTTAACAGTTGTGATACGGCGTAGCTTATTTCCGGTCGTGTCCATGCTGCGATGTAGATCAAACTAGCAACTTGGCTTCTGTACAACTTGACAAGGTCTTCAGGTGCATGTTCGTCGATATCTTCTGGTTCAATTGTGAACTTTGGGTCCATTGGGGTTGTGATTTTGCCAGTTGGGTCTATCCCATCTAGGTTGAATCTGTGCAAACACTTTTCGATGTAAGCTTGTTGATTGCTGACAAGGTTGTCGGCTGAATCTTTGGTGTAGGCAACTCCCAAATAGAAGCTCAAATCATTGTCTGTTGTTGTGTTGTATCTTTTTGTGTTGTTCATGAATTCATCGAATGATGTGAAAAGATTTTCGTCGTTGCTTGCTTGAATTATGTCATCGACCACCAGCGCGACTATGATTTCTCCCCCTCGTTTGTCACGATACAAGAAGAGGCAATCGACTGCTGTACATGGCGTGAAGCCATATTCGCGAAGGTCTTGACATAGCTTCTTCCAGAAATTTCGCCCGCTGCTTGGTAAACCATATACTGATTTGAGTATCTTGAGGAATTTTGAATGGATGTTGCAGAACTCTTGGAATTCTTTCGGCGTCCTGATGTATACTTCGGTGGGTAAGAAAGCTGTGAGGTATGCTGTAGGTATATCTTGACAGCGGATACGCCATCCTTTTGCTCGAGCTACAATCAAGAGAAGTCTGATTGTGACGGGGTTTGCTGTGGCAGAGAACGAGTCCAGGTAATCGGTGCCTTGTACTGCGTTGTATCCTTGGATAATAGCTCGTGCTTTATACTTGAGGATTCTCTTTTCTCATCTTTCTTGCATTCTCGAAGGAATGACATCAATGTATCGATTTCTTGGTTGTAGTGGTTTTCGTCGTAGATATTTCTCTGTGCTGGTCCGTGTGACCACCCTGGCAGTTGTATGTCTAGACGTGTTGAAGCAATCGACCATGACACCGCAGAATTGCATTTTCGATGATGCCTGGAATTGGTATGGTACGCCGCACATAGTCGGAGGTTGCGAATTCTTCTAGGCCTCCAGGTAATTCATTGTCGGAGTCACCAGATTGTTCGGTGTCTTTGTTGATTATTTTTCCTGACCGTAGTTGATTCTTAGGTATCCCGGGGATTAAATCCCATCTGAAATCCTTTTCTCCGCTATTATGGGTCTCAACTTGAAGGCTTGCCAGCTCTTTGTTGAGGGATGATAATCCTTCATCGATGACTGGTTCCTCTTCTATTTCGCTTTTTCTGACGACTGATGTTTGTTCGCAGGATCTTGTCAAGTGGTTGTCTACCTCCAACGGGGTGTCCAACTCGATTACTTTCGGGTCCTGTCGAAGGTCATCGTCTTCTTCAAGATGAAGCGTATCGGAGGTTGGTGCCGGTGATTTCTTGTAAGTTGTTGTCATACGTCGGTTTCTGTGATGTGACTTATCTATCATCTCTTCTTCTGAGTCTGATGATCCTGACATCTCTGTTAACCGTTCACCTGCTCGATTGAGTATGGTGACATTGTCGTCTCCGAAATCGTTGCAAGCTCCGAATGGTATTTTCCATGTCTTATCTTCAGGGTGTGAGAATCGATAAAGAAACACTTCTTCATTGAAGCTTATGTTGTTTTCTGTGACGTAGAGTTGTTTGCCATTTAGGGACGCTGCGAGGAATCCTTTCATTCCTAGATGGTGGGCGAATCCAAGGAATACACAGACTTCTGCTGTAGGTCCTAGCTTTTTGTCTCTTCCTTGCGCTAATCTCCTGTCTTTTAACACATGGACATAGCACAGGCATCCAAATGGGTGAAATTTCTCCGCGTTTGGTCTTTTCCCTGTGAACGCTTCGTAGCAGCTCATGTCTGATCCTCTGCTCATAGATAAGAATGCATTTTCGATTTCAGCGTTGTAATAGATTGCATTGAGCCACAGGTTCTTCGGCACGTTGGAGTGGATTATGGCGAGTCGGGTTCTGGTGTCTAATGAATAGATCCCAGATTCTGCTCTGCCATTCTGCCAGTGCTCATAGGGTGCAGCCCGTTCCAGGTAGATGTTGTTCTTTTCGTACATTCTCAGAGATTTTTTCGACGTCATCTCACCGCCGTTGTCTACGCGTACAACTTTGGGGAAGACCCCGTTGTTGTATCTGCGTGTGACTAGACGTAGAGATTTTCTGTAACCTTTTTTGCTGTACATTCCGACTGGCATTTTGAATGAGCTATAACTGTCCTTCCATAGCATCAGGTATTTTGCTCCTTCGATGGACCTTAGTCGGTATGTGCTCATATCTCCATGAAGTCGATGGAACCGGCTGTCAGATCTCTTTTCTTTGAATTTCGGTAATGCAGCCGCTTTGCTTTTTGCTCTGCGACAAGTATGACAAGTTGGTAGTGGGGTCTTTTTGCTGAGTCTCCTCAGTTCCTCCATCCCGTCAATTCTGTCTGCAAGTTGGGTTGTGTTGATATGCCATTTCAGGAGGATAGCTGAGGCTTTAGTTCCTCGTATTCTTTCTCCTGTTGAATAGAGGTAGATATCCTTGAGGTCGGACTTGTCGTGTTTTAGTTGCTCCTCGTATTCTTTGTCATTTTCATCCAATTCTTCCATCGTTGTATTCGTGAAGTCGTCGATATCCGCGAATGATTTTGGATCTGTGAAGTAGTCCTTGGTCTGTTTGTCGATAGCATCTTGTGTTACACTTATCCTTGACTCTTCAGTAAGGTTTTCTTCTTCTGAGCTGGAGTGATCACTTTCGGTTTCCCGCATGCTTATGGGTATGGATTTCATAGGTGTCGGTTGGAAAGCTTTCGCAGCTTCGTAGTACACTTTGTTCCCTCCCCATCTGCGCGAGTTTTCAAGTTCGGTACCTTGGTGTAGTAGGTACTTGCGTTCTTTTTTAGTTTCTGTGTTTTTGTTTGTTGATCGCGGTTTAGAGTTGAGAGGAAATTCTCCTTGTTGTATTTCTCGTAGCAAGGATTTCTTATCCCATTGTATTGAGTTTGTTGACGAGAAGAGTCGATTAGTTTGTTCATCTGACGGTTTGATTTCGACATACCATAGATATGTCTTAGGGCAAAACTAGAATGGTATGAAATCCTTGTTTGCAGTGATGATACCGTGAGTTCCTTTTGCTACGCTCCCGTGATGAATAACAGGCAGCGTTCTTGTCCTGGATGATTGTTGCAAGGGTCGCGAAAGCATATGATTTGTTGGTGACAGATTCCATCTTGCCTACGAGTAGACCACCCATGGATGTGTTGACTTTCTGGCCACCGACTCCGGTGATTTCGCTCTCGTATGCAAATCTTTTTTGGAGGCGTCTTGGAGGCGTTGGAGCCTCTTCATCGCCTTCCGAAATTTGTTCTTCTTCATTTTCCTCATCTGTGCTGTAATCGTTAGATTCAGCGAGATGATGGCCGCGTTTTGCGACCTGCTTTAACGCTTCAGCAAGATTCACAATGAAATCATTGCCTCCCGTAGTCGTCATGTTCTTTTTGAACTTTGACTTTGGGTAGTTCCCGCTATTCTCATTGGAACAGTTGGGGTTTTTCTGACGGAAGTTTTTTGCGTTGGGTTTCCCCTGAAACTTGGGCTTGTTGTACGCGGAGCCCTTGTTCGGCAGTTGGTTCCCAACTTGCTGTGCGGCTGCTCGAGTAGCTTGTTGTTGTTTCTTCTTCCAGCCTTGAGTCTGGAATCCGCTGACTGGGTCTCCGGTAATTCTTTTACCAGATCAAGTCACGTCATTGTATCAGAACAAATGTAACGAGATTCCAATCCATCAGCTACGGTAATCAACTTGGCAAAGGAGACTTTGTTCAAGCAGCGGGAACCTTGACTTTCCAACTTCTTCCTGGCATGTACATTCAAGCAGGCGAGGTTGTCATCTTCTCGTTTCAGCTGAAGACGCCAGGCACTGTTTCAGCGGCATCGAAGTCCATTTCGATCTCGATGTCGGGCAAGTATTGTCAGATCTCCGATTTCTGTACAGGAGCAACTGGACAGTCCATTACACTTGGTCCTGTTACGTTCAACCCATCAACTGAGATTCTCCAAGCAGTCGGAAACAAGATTCGGGCAACTATGTTCCAGAGCTCCTCAGATACTGGCTCTTTATCAAACATGTTTGTGACTTTGGTCCCGAACTTCGACATCCAGACATCTTCCATCCTCACCTTCACTGGTCTGTGTGGGACCCAGGAGTTTGGAACTAAGGTAAACATGGTGGGTAACAGGTTTGCTGGGGGCAATCCTTTGACTAGCAAGTGCTCAACCTCTTCGTTTCCTACCGAGACTGACATTGGAGATCCAAGTCTCGGATACACTGGTTCAACAATGGACTGGAGCCAGTCGTCTGGAACATTGAAGTTGACCTTGACAAAGGCTCTGGCAGCAGAAGGTACCTATGCCTTCGCATGGAGCTGGAGGGTATCAGACAAGGAGAACTCCGCCTGTACCATGACAGTGTCGTTGACGACTGGCCCGAACCTGGTTCAGAATGAGGCTGTCACGAACCTCGGAGGATCAGTGGGGCTGGTGGAGAAGCCATCTTTCATCAAATAGTTACAACTCGACCTGACGTCACCAACTACATCTGTGTAACTCTGAAGACCAACTTCAACCTTCAGACGTATCTGAATGCAGACCAGTACAATGAGGCATCCATCACTTTGTCAGGCTTATCAGGAAGCCAAGCTCAGGAAAACTCCAACCCTGACATTGACCACTGTCCATCCTTTGATTGGAACGCTCACTCGCTTGTAACTCCATCACAAGCCTCCACTGCGTATTTTACCAGTGCAGTCACAGCCGGATCACCGAACAAAGTTGCAAAATTTGCTGCTGGAGTAGCCAAACTTGTCTTGAATCCGGCTCAGAATCTTCCTGCAAATCACGAGATCAAGTTTGCGATCCCGCTGAAGAACTCCAAGGTTGCCCAGCCATGTCAAACAGTCACTCTGACCTTCAATGCCTTGTATCAGAGTCAAAACAGCCAGGTGTCTTATGCAGCCACACAGACAGTACAGATGGTTGTGTCTCCTGTGAATCGTGCCCTGCAAGATGGAGAGATGGACGGAGATGCCTGTCCCTTGAAGGTCTACGACAAGGGCTTCTTGACCCGGTTGATCACCCAGCAGACGCCTCTGATCCAAGAGAACAACGTACTGACCATTTCTCTCCGCTCGAATGTTGATCTTGGTTTGAATGGGTACGGTGCAACCATCACCATTGCGGGCTTGACGGGAACAGACACCACGCAGACATCTCTGACTGCACTATCACCGGCGTCAACAGACTACTACTCTCCGATCATCCAGAAGACTGAGTGGTCTCAGTCCAACGGTCAGATGATCATTCACCTTCCTTCATCTTCCACTTGTCAGATGCCCATCAAGGGAGCGACGACCAACTGTATGATGGCTGGCTGGACCTATGTGCTTCAATATGCCTTTGTGAATAGTCAAACCCAGCAGTCCAACCCCGCTGTATCTATCTCCGCGTCGTTTGCGGACGATGAACAGACCAAATCGCAGACGGCAACTCTTCCGCTGTCAAGTTACAAACATCCATTGTTTTTGACGAGCAACCTGCTCAACAAGTACGAGATCGGCCAGTTGTATCCAGCGCCAGGTGCAGTCAATCCTGTATGTGTCACCCTCAGACCAAACAAGAACATTGTCAAACAGACTAAGTTTACTTTGACTGGACTGCCGATGTTTACCTCCACGTCCACAGTTGACTTCTACGATGAGTACGGAATCCATCCTCTATCAAGCACTTCACTGAGGGGCTACTTCACCACAATTTCTGGTAACAACATCGCAGACAAAGCAGACTACGACAATGGCAACGGACAGATTCAGTTTCAATTTGTGACCAAGACATTGATTCTCGGAACGAAGTACAAGTTCTGCTTCCGTATGATCAATCAGAACTCTGCCTACAAGAACGGGGGCTCCTGTCCGTCAGTGTCGTTGATTGTTAGCTCCAGCGACGCTCCGAGTGCAGCGCCTGGTGTACAGACGTACACCATGAAGCAAGATGATGTGAAGAGGGTCTATGGGTATGAGTCAGAGCCGTCAAGCTGCGCTGGCTACATCGTGAATCCTTCGTTTCCGCATGCGACCATTCGATCTAGCTCCAATGTCACCTCAAACACTGTATGGATGACTGTGGAATTGCAACCCAACTATGCATTGACAACAAGTCAGGCCGTAACAGTCGCTTCACTCACTGGGTTCATCGCCTCGCCTGATACGTTTACCTGCTGGATCAGCAGGAATGGCGAGTATGTCAACGTAGCTGCAAATGATGTGAGTGGAAACATTCATGCAAGCGACTTTGAATCAACATGCACCTTCAAGCAGAACGAGTTCAAGATGACTTACCAGCAATCACCCAATCTGCCTGTCTACAACCCTTACTTCAATGTAAACGCGATGAGATCGAACGGCATCTACGAGATAGTGGTGTTATCAGGCGGGTCAGGCTACACTGAGACCCCTACGGTTGTGATTTGTGGGTCTGAGTTCTACTTGAGCTCCACTTGCACTGCAAACAATGTGATGTATGGAGTGGGACAGGGAGCGACAGCCACTGCAACGATCTCGGGTGGAGCGGTCACTGCGATCACCATCACCGACCCTGGACATGGATACTCTATCACTCCTGTGGTCATCGTCATACCTGCAGCAACCGAGACCGCAACTGTGACTGCAGCTAAGGCGCAGGCTTATCTGTACGACAGGAGCATCTACACCGTTCAGTTTCAGATTCAGAATCCAAGCGCAGAGCAGTCCGCACTCGCGTTGTCGATCCAAGCAACATTCAACTTTCCATCACAGGCTATAGTATCTGGAACACAGACAAACGGATTGCAGATGATAGCATCCTCTTCGGATGTCGTCTTGAACATTGTTCCGCAGGTCCGCTTGTTTGCAGGAGACTCCCTGCTTGTGAACCTTCCAGCATACGAAGTCGAAGAGTCTGGACCTCTGTTTGGAGTTCAGTCCTCGAACCCGGCGTTCACCACCTTCACCTCACAGTTAGAATGGGAGTTGTTTGGCAGCTCCGAAGATAAGGCGAGGGCGTATCTGTCCAAGGGGTATGTTGCTGACGGCAACACGCATCGCTCTGGGGATGCAGACGTGGACGGAGTGTTTGTGTTGTCACCGTCTGATGACGGCTACAAGAAGAACAAGGACCTCTGCTGGAGCCACAAGCAGTGCCCTTGGGGAGCGTCGGACTATGATGTTGGGGATCAGGCATCCTACACTCTTTCGAAGGTTCAGTTTGCAGGACCAAGTCCTCTTGGATACACCCACGAGGCTTGTTACACCGCTTCTATGTCAGCATCACAATCCGATTACGTCGGCATGCAGATCTCTTGCAGAAACAACGTCTTCTCAGCATCGACAACACCTGGGTCCTCTGTGACCGCAATCAAGGTCAAGTTTGCAGGACTCTATGAAGTGACTGCACAGGCATCTGCTCAGACAGTGACGATCTCTCAATCAGATGCCGGATCTGGAAGCTCTGCCTCAGCTTCGATCTCTTATCAGGTGGCAAGGCTCTCTCTCCATACAGGGGACTTGGCAAACTGCCAGAGCATTACATTCTCTGCCACCGCTGGAACTCAGTTAATTGCAGCGAAGGCTGAAGTTGTTATGTCTATTGTTGCATCTACCACAGACGTTCGCTACAGGATTGACATCACCAATCCCGGGTTGTACACGACCTTTCCAACTGCGACATGTACAGGAGCCAACGCTCCAACTATCAAGCTCGAAATGATCGTTGCAACAGTCAGTGTCACCAACCAGGGGAGTGGATACGTCTCTATCCCATCCGTTATCTTGTCATCCGCCCCTACTGGTGTCACTGTGACGACAGCAACAGTGTTCGAAGTGATCATGTCTACGGCCAACCAGAATATTATCACCCAGACCATCCTCGATTACAACCCGTACTACTCGCCGACCCCTTGCTTCCTTGTAGGGCAGGAGTTCCCATCGTCTTTCTTGAGCGACTGTAGCATCCACGTGAAGGAGAACGTTGGCCGATACACAGGAATGACCGCCATGATCGGGTCCAACGAGTACTTGATCAAGCAGGGAGCAGGAGGCGTGTACTGGGTGGTGGACTCGAGCGGCAACAAGCCAAGAAACGTTGACATAGCCAACAAGCCCTACACCATCTACACCCAGTTGGAGCTGATTGTTGCCAAGAGCGCGAGGGTGGAGCCTGGCGAGTCTGTGTCGATCACCATACCTGGGTACAGGTTCAAGTCGTATCCCAAGGACGTCAATGCTTACATCACTCCATCTACCGACGACGCTTCCAACACGACGAGGTACTACTTCGCTACCTCGCTGCCAGTCAAGAGCTCGTACGTGAAGGGATACGGAGTGTCGGGGATGGTCATAACCTTGGGTACCTTGACCGGTGACTTCAGCATCAAGTACGTGGAGGGTCCTCAGAGCATGGGAGGAAACAAGCCGGAGGTTCGCTTCATCTCCGGTACCACCTCCAAGTTTGAGATCACTTACGCGGGAAGCGGATACACAACCCCGCCGAGGTTCATCGGTCAGTGTGTGACCAGCACGGGGACGACGAGCTACTTCAACGGAGTCTTCTTGTTGTCGGGAAATTCAGGTGTACGACGAGTTGAGGTTGCAGTACAAGGAAACAACTGCCCCTCAGGAACTACTGTAACTATTGAAACTCCCAATCCTTCGGGATCGTATATTGATGGCTTGACGGGATTGACTTACGTGGGGCAGCAGGCTTCAGCCATCGTCTTGCTGAATGGAAACAGCATGTCTCAAGTAGTCTTACAGAACGCGGGAAGTGGGTATATCTCAGCTCCTTTGGTCACATTTCCTGCCACATGCAACGCACAGGCTTCAGCCATCGTCTTGCTGAATGGAAACAGCGTGTCTCAAGTAGTCCTACAGAACGCGGGAAGTGGGTATATCTCAGCTCCTTTGGTCACATTTCCTGCCACATGCAACGCACAGGCAAATGCATACATTTCACAGAACTTCTCGTCTACCATTGCGATGCGGTATGAGACAGGAAACTCCTTCTTGTACGAATGGAACAGGGACCAGACCGACACTCTGACGGGACTTTACTCTTCTGAGTTCTCTTCTGTTTCCATGTTTTCCCTTGAAACAGCGGCTAGTGGCTCAGCAGAGATCAAGTCCGGTTACGTTGTGTCGATTGCCGTGACAAATGCTGGGAGCACGTGCAACAATCCGACAGTTACCGTGGACACTCCGGCAGGAATGTCGAGCACAGCGCAAGCTCAGGCGGAACCAAAAACAATAAACAACGTGTTGCAGTCAATCAACGTGACATACTCGGGGTATGGATACACTTCAGCCCCTTCAGTCACCATCACAGGTTGTGGAAGCGCATCAGCAGAAGCTTTCTTGAGCTACTCGAATGTCGATGTTCTAGTTGGGGGATCTACTTCATATTCCAGCTTCAGAGGGGTGAGCCCCTATCAGGTGACCCAATCTTCTTCAAACTCGTACAAGACTGTCAACCCGGTCACGTCAGCCATGGACTCTCCGGTCTTGGTAGGTTTCAACGAAGCCTGCTCGAATGGGCAGACTGAAGCATACACATGGGAACAGTCTACCTACATGAACTCTCGGGTGACTGGAGTAACCATCACCAGCGCAGGAGCAGGATACACCTTCAAAGGAACCAATGTGACCTTCACTGCATCTCCACTTGGTACCTCCAACATGTACGCGACCGCCAAGGGTGTACCGACATGGTCGTTTCCTCCAAGGACAACTGCGACTGGGGCTGTAATTACCTTGAATACCAACGTCCTGTTGTACAAGGGGGGCACTTTGTCCACAGCAACAGGATGCGACAACGTCGTTTTGTTGTTCTCCTATCCTGAAAGATTAGGAGGAACGCAGCTACAGATCAAGATCACAAGTGTTGCATCCAAGACTTCACAGATCAACCAGCAGGGATCAGGGTATGCTTCAATCCCTTATGTGTACGACATCCTCTTCAGTGACGGAAGGTACTTCCTCAAGGATGGGTACACTGGTGCTACCGGAAACTGCATCCCGCAGTACTTTGCGATTGATATGACTCGGCTGACTAATCTCGCATCGGGCGTTGGGTTGGTCATCGACGGCGTGTACATGACTCAGGGGGGATACGGGTACGACACTGCTCCCACTGTTACATTTGACTGCAAGTCCTGCACCATCACCTCACAGGCCGTGGCCACAGCTACTCTTGAGAGCGGATGCTTCAATGGTCAGTGCACTCAGCCTTCCTACGCCAACGCCTTCTTCTCTCCTGTCAACAGAAATAACCTCCAGGTCTGCCAGGCGAGCAACCCAGCTTCTAATGACTACCGTACACGCAAGACGCTCCAGATGCGAGTTGCATCTGGACAGTCAGCAATCCAGTACTCATCGTCCACTGCATACGCGGCGAAGCGAAACAGAGGCTTCATGGCATCTGCAGGATCATTGAACTTCTACATCTCTGCTCAAAATCTTCTTTCAGCTACGTGCACACCTCCTAAAGTTGTCGTGGAGCCTCCGACGTCCAGGTCAGGTGTCGCCGCACACGTCGAGCTCGTCGTAGAGAGTGCGAGAGTTGACAGCTACCTCTCTGAGAGTCCAGCCACAGCCGCTGATCTTCCGGCACAGGCCGCACAGTACAAGCTTGCCATCCGAACCGTCAACCCAGGCTCCGGGTACATCACAGCCCCAAGAGTCTCGTTTGTGAGCGTCGGAAGCAATCCCTGCTCGACCACAGGCCTGACTGTTGCAGCAGCGCTTCAAGGCGGAATGTCTGTCTCCACTGTGCGGATTGCTGAATATCCATCCTACATCTGCCCAGCGCAGACTTACTACCTCAATCCTACAACCAAGACCTTGACAACTGCTCAGAGTCAGGGTGCTGCGGTGATCACTTGGGATCGCAAGTCCAATGCTCCTTATGTGGTCGATGGGGCCTACGGGTACTCGTTTGGATCTCAGCCTCTTGTTCTCTCATGGGCGTCGTGTGGATCCACCACAGTGGTTATCTTCTTCGAAGACACCAAGTCGATTGACGGTCAAGGACCTTTCCCTTCATTCTGGCCAGGTGACATGTCTGTGGATCAATCTGTCTGGAGAAATCATGCAGGAGAGGTCACGGGTGTCGATCTCCTGTATGAGTCAAGGCACTTCTTTTCAAACCCTACTGTTCCTACCCCGCACACATTCTTAAACGTCAACATCGCTGCTCGAAGCTTGAAACAAGCCGGTTTGATATCAGCGAAATCTAATGACCTCAGGGCGACCACCAACATTGAATTGCCAGTGGAGGATGCGTCTCCCTTCAAGGCCAACGACTTGATTTTGATTGACAGTGAGATCTTCAAGGTTGGAACGGTAACTGGAAACACTATCACTGTGACCGAGAGAGCTCTAGGCGGTTCTGCAAGAGAAGCACATTCGCCAGGAGCTAGCGTCGTGTTGTTCTTTCCAGGAACCGCACTTGAGAAAGCTTTACCTGCATCTGTTGCAGGCGTGCTTGAGACGGTTTATGTAGCATCAGCAGTTGGGTTTGCAGTGGAGAGCTCGATTGCGATCAATGATGAGTTCATGCTTGTGGCAGGCGTTGATACAGCGACCAATACGCTGAGTGTGCACAGAGGATACACGCAGGCAGATGGTACAAAGACGCCTTCACATTCCGCTGCTTCACTTGTGGGGCTGTACAACCCGTTGGCTGCAGTTGCTAGAACACAAGCATCCATCACTGCAACGGCAACTACGCTATCAGTTTTTACGACCAGGGGCTTTAAAGCGAATACATACATCCAGATTGACAACGAGATCATGTTGATTACTGCCTTGGGATCCAAATCGTTTACCGTTGGCGAGTACATGGAGTTGCATTCTGACACATCACCAAATGTTGACACATCACCAAATGTACCTGACCAATTTGATGGACTTCGGCTTGTTGACTGTAACGTCGACGGGTGCTGCCGTGTAGAAGTCGATCACGAAGGAACGTGGGGCACGGTGTGCGGGTATTCAGATGCCTTCTCAGATGCAGGCGCACAAGTAGTGTGCAGGCAAGTCGGCTGTCCCACGGAGGGAGTCCAGTGGAAAAAGCTTGGAGGAGGAAGCGGACCAATCTGGATGGATTATGTAGATTGCACTGGAGCCGAGCAAACGCTGCAGACTTGCCCTTTTGCCGGCTGGGGCGACCACGAATGCGATGGAGACAATGCTCTCGGCGTGTGTTGCCAGGGAGGCTGCACAGGACCAGGCAGTGGAAATGAATTGGTGAAGGAATTGGTGAAGGAATTGGTGAAGGAATTGGTGGGTGTCACGTCCATCTCCGGCAACACGATCGGTATCAAGAGAGGGTTGTTCGGAACATCTGCATCCGATTGGCCTGTCCACACCGTAGCATCAGTTGCGACCGATGCATTTCAGTTGTCTGCCTCACTCAACAGTGAAAATACATCAATCCCCACAGATACAACAGCATTGGGGCTGCAAATCGATGACTATCTACTCGTGAACAACGAAATTTTGGGTGTATCCAACGTCACAAAAAGTTCAATTCAAGTGACACGAGGTCAACAAGGTTCTACAACTCAAACTCATAGCCCAGTTTACATTCAGAAGGCTTATGGCCCAACAACAGTAAACTCTTCAATCCTGACATTGTCGGCAGACATCACAGACAATGCAACCTCAATTGAGACTACAGGATACTCAGTTCTGACAGCAGGAGCTTACATTCAGATAGACGACGAAGTCCTCTATGTGAGGAATGCTCCCACGTCCAGTGTTGTGGCTGTTGAGTCCGCGAACATCACCAATCGCTCCTCGCATGCTGCAGATCAAGTGATCTACATTGTCAGCAACCCCACTTACATCAGGTCAAGCATCGATCATGTAACCACAACAATTCCTGTTCAATCAATCACAGGCTTCTCCTCTGGACAGTACGTTAGGGTGGAATCCGAGCTCATGCTGGTCAACAGTGTAATTACTTCTTCTAACTCACTCAATGTGACGAGGGCATCAAGCCCAGTACCACACAATGCAGGAAAAGTCTTGTCTGTATATGATTCGATCTATGTGAACGATCAGCTTCAGATTGTGCCAGGAGACTTTGTGGTAGTTAACAACGAGATTGACTATATGTGATTGCATCTTCTTCAAAGCTGCTGACCATTAAGCCAGGACAGTTCGGAAGTGTTCCCAGTATCCCTTCTTCAAGCGATGTTGTAACAGTTGCGTCTAGAACAGGGTTGAAGAATGCTATCCTGTTAGCTGCAATTATGTTCAATGCTACATCGATGATTGTCAACGATGCAACTGGGTTGTTCGTAAATGACGTTGTCGCGATTGGACAGGAAAGAGTGCAGATCAAGTCTCTTTCAAATAACCTTGTGGGTGTCATTCGAGGAGTCCAGGGAACGTTTGCTGCTAATCATGCGGTGGGCGCATCGGTGAACTTTATTGAGCAATCAACAACCGTCCTTGCTTCCACTTGGACTCAGACCTCTCGGCGCAGGCTCCTACAGTCTTTGTCGGCAGGCATCAGTGCGGCTGCTACGTCACTTACTGTATCAGGAACGCTGCCGGCCCAAGGAACAAAAATTCTTGTTGATAACGAGAATATGTTAGTGCTGACTGTCGATAAAGCAGCTAAAACCATCACCGCATCCAGAGGAAAGCAGGGCACCACAGTAATCGCACAAACGCGAGTGCCGAGATTGTGCTATCGATTGGGGCACAGTTCTTCATCGAGACCATCATCGGAGCGACAGGCGTGCTTCAGTCCGTTTCTGGCAGCAACTCTGGCTTTTACGCACGTCCGATCATCACCAACCCCGACACAGCTGACGCTACCCCGATGATCTACCTCGATAGCATCGCCGTGATCAGCAGCCCCACAAAACTTCAGAAGGCTCCTGTGATCTCCCTCAACTACCTCGCGCCTGCCTTGACTGCTTATACCGGGGTGAACCCGGACCTGATCGTTCCTTCCCTGTCATATCCTGTGATCTACAACCCGGCCAAGTACAGCACCGACCCGCTCTACTACCAGGACAGGATGGACGGATACGACTTGATGCGTCCAAACTCGCCTGTTCTTGAGAGCAGCTCCAACCGCATCAACGGAACAAGCCCGGTCTACGTCCTCGACTCTTTTGGACAGATGCTGGGCGATCACGTGGTTGGTAGTGAGAGCATTGCCGTGACCCTGCAGGCTCTGACCTCAGCTATCTCCACAAACCCCGTGTTATCCTCGACTGCTTCGTCGTCTTTGACAACCAAGGCATCGTACAAGGTGACTCAACAGTCTTCTAGCCTGGGCAGCGTGTGGGGGGCTCCTTCCAAGGTCTACTCTCCAATCTTGGGCTACCCCATCAAGTCAGTGGCGGCATCTGGGGTGCAGTCTCCAGCTACGCTCAAAGTTGCCTTGACTTCAGCGACAGCAACGTCCTTGGAACTCTCAGCAGCTGTCGCTTACATCACGGTAAACAGCTTCATCAGAATTGACAACGAGGTCATGAAGGTCACAGCAGTCTCTGGGGTCATTCTCACGGTGGTGCGTGGTCAGCGATACACCTACGCGACAACTCACAATCAAGATGCAGAGGTATACTCGGATTGTGTTGGACGTTTGTATGCCGAGCCAAGCCTCGAGGGAGGGGAGCCTGCCGTCCTGGACTTTGACGGAACCACCATCACCGTGGTCTCAGGAGGAAGCGGATATCTGTCTTCTGCTAAAATCTATGCATGCGGCAGTTCAACAAGGTGCAACTATACTATCGCGACTGAGAACACCTGCTCTTTGACCTTCACCTCCACTCTCGGCTCTGCCGTGAGCGAGATGTACCTCAATGAGACTGTAGCTACTCGGGCGCTTGGAGGACAGCTCACTGGTCTGACATCCTCGAGCAGCAGGTTCGTCTTGCAGAAGACGCAGTCAAGAAAAGTTTCTTTGGTATTGCCAACCTCTACGCCAGGAGGACCTGCCACAACAACTACCACCACACCATCATCAAGCTCTACGAATGTCGGTGCCATCATCGGAGGAGTGGTCGGAGGAGTGGTCGGAGCTGCCTTCCTTGCATTCTTGGCATACAAGTTTCTGGCCCCGGCTGCTGTAGCTAAGCCTCCCCTTGAGGAGATGGTTCCTGTATATCTCCCACAGACCTATCCCGTTCTCCCTGTCGACTACGCCTCTGCTGCTCCAATGCCCGTCCAGACGCCTCTCTACGGTCAGCAGCCGATGGCGTATGGAATGTAGGTTGAATAGATAGTTCTTTCATGATCTGACCGGACCGTTACGCCTGTTCATCTCTTTTCCTGTTTTTTCTTCGTGAGTAAAAATCAAAGATAAATACGACCTGCTGTGCATAAGAAGCAAAACGAAAGCAGTAGGCTAAACACAAGCAAACATCGGTATATCAATCACTGTGAAAATAGGCATCAAGAATGCAGAATACCACTTGCACTGTCACTTCAACATGTTTGATCGGTGTAATGGAGGTGAACAAGCCACGTTTTACAAAGCGTCGCAAGCTTCTTCCAGATGCATGCATTTGGATGGCGTTGCGAATTGCTTCGGAATTTTTAGAGTTCACAATATCAAGGACCAGCTGAGTTAGTAAGTTGTAAACTATCTGAAAGAGAGAAAGGAATCTGTGTCATATTGATGGTTGAATGTTAGTTGGAAGTCAGCTGAAGGCAGAAGGTCACTAAGCCAGTGACAGTGCGTCAAACGACCATCTTCAAACGACTATCTTGCCCTGAAGGAGGAACCTTGGTGCGATAGACAGCCTCAAGGTTCATCTCTCATTTGGCGGAATGAGAGATCTTATATGAAAAACGAGAGCTGGCACGAGACATGCTTTTGCCAAATCATCTCAATTGCCAAAGTAGGTCAATTGAAATCTCCAATTCAATCTAGAGTTGAAGCTCAGACAATTCCGTTTGACTGCCCAGAAATTGATGAAATCCATCAAACCGTTTCACTATTCCCACAGAAACGAGAAGATTGGACAACGCAATTATCAAAAGTTTCGTTCTACTTCCAATATACCAGACACGGACTATTCTGTCCGCCCATACCCCTGTCGTGAAGCCAACCATGATGGATGTTCATTGACTGAATATTTTAACAATCATCAGCTCTTTCGTCTCCCGACATGTAAAAGGTTATCTATATTCGATTTCAGATCCCCAGCCGCTCGCTGCCTGGAACATCCGCTAGACATATCTGGTACACTCACAAGACATTTGCATTGTGAGATCACTGATATCTCTCAGCGGGAGACTCAGGAGAACGTTGACAAACCGGTACTTCAAGAATTAGAAGTGACGTTTCAAAACTCTCCAAGAGAGGAGGGTGGGTTGTAGACAGCCATGGTGACACATCGACTGTTGGCGACATAGCTGTTTGGTGGCGATGGCGATGAAGGTGAGAGGAGAGGCAGAGGAAACAGAGGATACAGCAGGAAAGATGGAACGTGCGAGCGTGGGACGGACAAGTAAAATGGGACGTTGTGGCCGGTAGGGCACGGCACATGCTGGTGGAGTTTTATGCTCAATAGTGCGGGCAATGCCAGAAGTTTGAGCCCATCTACCACAAGATTGCCTCCCTCCTGCGCTTAGAGAAAGTCAACGTGATGCTGGCTAAGATGGATGCGATCGACGAACCGAGACTTTCACAGTCAATGCAAGTGATGGGCTTTCCCTCGCTCTACTGGTACGCGTATGGGAGGATACAAAACTACAAGAGCGGCAAGCGCACCAGCTCGATGGTGGAGTGGGTCTTATTCCTTGCTCGTCGGGACTCGGGACGCGGTCCATGTGGTGTACAGCAACAGCGATGCTGAGGAGGATGCCACCTCGTATCCCAACAGAAGCATGCCGTTCGGGTTAAGCGCTAGGACCGCAGAGGATCGAGTGGTGAAGAGGAGGGACCCGCCATAGGAGAGTGCTGCAGTTGCCTGTGAGACCCTCCTCTTCTCCGACCCTCACACGCCTGGGCATGAGGAGCGCATGGCGGCGTTTGCTGCAGTAGCCAAGGAATGGTTGGGGAACGGTTTTCCTCCAGATCAGCAGCAACGTTAAAAGCGTCCTCAAGTACTTCGCACTTGACGGCCAGTGACTTTCCTGTCGTGGTAGTGGTGGTCGCGGGGCATGCGGTGACGGAGAAGGGCGAGATGTATCACCTTGACCAGAGCCGCTCCAGTGCAACCTCACAACAATCGCCCTGGCTACCTCCTCCTCTTCCTCCTCTTCCTCCTCCTTTCAGACCTGCCGGAAGAGGAGCTGTCCAGATGAGGCAGTAGCTGTGCCGGCAATGGCTCGTCCTCTGTCCTCTCAACCTTTTACGGGGGAGAGTTTAAGCTGCCGAAGGAAAACCTGGAGGGGGACGGGATCTACCCCGACGACCCCATCAGGAAGCACACTGCAAAGGAGCTTGAACTGAGACTGTTCCGGACGATCTACAGGTGACCATGTCTATGCGTGATGCTCGATTGCTTTACCAGAGACAAGAAAAGAGACAAGAGGCCCTCTATCAGAGTATGAGCCATTGGAAACAAGGCATCGTGGAAGCAATCTGGACAGAGATTTGGAGGCTCGAGGTAATCTGTCGTTTTAGCGGTAGATCATCTGATACTACTACCTAGCCGAGTCAGCGAGTCAATGAAGCCTCTCGTCCAACTAGGAGATCACGTGCAGCACGCTGAAGTCAGAAATCCCTACAGATCTCTCTGCCGTTGGTGAGAGTGAAAACGTTCTACTACACAGGATTTGAACCATACTTGAAGTGACTCAATCATCGCAGGAAGATGTCAAATGCCCAGAGATCATTTCGAGTGATTCGGGGTTGACGTTCGTATTCAGATACCGTCAAATGTCTGAAAGCTGTAGCTGTGTTTCTTCCCTTTAACTGTGCTGTTCAAATTGCTATTTTCTGGGAACGATTCCTTTATCTCGAGAGTTTCATCTCCTCTACATCAACTCACGAACGGACAATGTCCCTCAGTAGGGAACTGGAATGCTTTTAAGATCTCACCATACATTTATGTGGCAAACAAGAGATGCTGCTCTCGTCACGTTTGCTACCGCAAAACCCACAACTACCCCGACGTTACTCGCGCTCGCTGCCTGCAATGGAGTTGCAGATGTCAGGGTTGTCGTTCCAGACACTGTTTTTTGGCTCTGGTTGGTGTTGGCGTTGGTGTCACATCAACCCCAAGGATAGAAGAGCTGGCGGTAAGAGATGTAGTTGTCAGCGTGTCAGCCTGGAGGTAGGTGGAGCTGTTTGAGGAATTCCTGACCGCGGGGTGAATAAATCTCGGTCTGAATGTGAATCTCTGATGATGTAGCACCTCCTTGCAATGGACGAAGCATATCATCTGGCAAACAATCGCCTTCCTATTCCCTTTCACTGCTGCATCTACCACAAACCTGTCTTCCCACTCTGTTTGTTCATGGTTGAAGATTTCTGAACAATTCATACGCTCTCTGCATAAATCTCATGAATATCAGGGCCATATTCTGGCCGTTGATGGATACAGCCCTGTACATTTGCTGCTTGTGGTGCCTCTGAATCCTCTGCATCTGCTCAATGTTGGTGACGGCCTTAAGGTTTATGGTTTAGGGCCTTGGTTGCCAGGGCGTGACAGGACAGAGTGCCTGGTGGGCCTTGCATTCCTTTCGTCCCGTCCTCATCGTCGTCCTCTCGGGATGCCGCACCACCTTGCGTAGCAGGGAGAGGATCTCGTCTTCTTCCTCCGGATGATGCTCTTGAGGATCAGCACGTACCCGATGGTCCGGTTGTCATTGGCGTTGAGCTTCCTGATCCCGGGGTATGCGCCATCCCTGAGATTAAGGTTGGACTGCATGATGCAACCTGCCTCGCTCTCGGCAGAGAGGGCGTTCCAGGCTGTGTGTGTGAGGACTTAGACCTTTCTCTGTAACTTGATGCTGTCAACGATGCTGTTGATGTATCTTAGACTTTTCTCTGTAACTTGATGCTGTCAACGATGCTGTTGATGGATCGGATGAGGTCGGTGGGCTTCTTGCAGGGCCGGTTGTTCCTTGCTAGCTCGTTGTCTCGCTCGATGAACCTCGCGGTGAGTGTCTGCGTGAATGTGTTGATGAGCTGCTTGTAGGTCTCCATGTCTCCATGAGTCAATTCTTTGTCTTCGTTACTTCTCAGCAAACGGGCTTCTTTCGTTTCTCTTCGAATGTCATTCGAACATCTATCAGCTGTTGAATCTGTCACGAATTGTCACGATGACAGATGGAAATGATGGTGGAACCGACCTTTCGCTACATGCAGTGAGTTCGGCAGCAGGAGATCTTTTCACTGTGCTGGCGATGACCATGCAGCTGGGCTTCAGGTGTGACAAAGGCGACCTTCGAAGGACCTAAAATGAAAAATCAATTCGACTACTGGACCTCTTCCTTGTCGTCAACAAGTTATGAGATTTACTCATAGACGTGGAGGTGCCGTGCTCCTGAAGGAATCTACACCCTCCCCAAAAACCTTCCCCAGTCCCTTCCAATGCTTTTCAATGTTTTTGCTTGTGCTTTGAGATATATTTACTTTAGTTTGGTCAGTATGGAATTTCAAGAAATTTATTCTTTTCCTCAACGTACGGGACTTGGCATTATCCTCGTTTTGCAGGTGACCTGCACGTAACATTACGGCGAATATTGAAAGCAATGTCGAATCTTACCATATGCTTTGAAACAAGATACTATCCCAGAAATTGTTCTGTTGTGCTTCACACTGTACACTGACATCGCGCTTGCAAGAGTTTTCTTGAGGAGAAATTGGCTGCTCTATCTCAAATCCGGCTGGTGATTGGCGAGATTCCATCGTCCGCTTTTGGAGAGTTTCCTGTGTCCTGGTTTCAAAGTCAATGCTTAACATTTCGATCCATGCATCAGTCTGAACCTCATGAACAATTTTTGAATTCAATTTTGAGTAGGAGCCTCCGAACTGTGCCTCGATTCGCTTTAGATATTCATCAGTGTCGGAAATATTTGTGCAGCTTTTTGTGAATAAGTGATTTTTGACATGATCTCTTTAGTGATTTCGTATCTCGTTGAATGAGTACCATCCATTTCATCTTCTGTGACAGGAATCAAGCTTGAAAACACATTTCCGTCAATCCACTCCTTTCCTCCTAATTCTTCTCGAAATTGTTCTGATTCTTTGTTTTCTTCTCAATCATCCTCATCTCAGAAGACCTTTCCTCTTTCCTGGGTATTAGAAATTCGTTCATCCACTCTTCAGCCTGTTTAGTTCCTTCTTGCAACAATGGTTCAGCTTGATTTAGCACCATACAGCAGGGGATCTCGATCTGCAAAGGAATGCAGCCGTCATCATTCTGAGATCCTGTTTCAAGTTTAGGAATCATCGTGAACTTGCTTGAAGGATCCCAATCCAAGACAATAAGGCCAATCGCTCCCGCTTTTTAACAGAAGTGAAGTTTTCTGCTGTAATTACAAGGCGGATCAAAAGGTTTAGGACCTGTCTTCACCGCAACAATCTTTCCAGCTACCTTTGAGAAAATCATGGACTGCACAGAAATGATTCTTCGTTTACCTGATCTGCATTCCATAGAGGCATGTCTGCAAACTACGGTCTAGCCCATACAAGCCTTCCAGATATGTTCAGACCGCATACAAACGAGCCCTCATACACTTGCCTGTAGGTACCGAACATTGTCACATTTCCAAAATTCATATAGGAATGATTAACCGGATTCTCGAGTTTCGCCGTTGGTTTGATAGGATCATACTTGCTTGTCTGAAGGAACGTGGTGATTTGTTCTCCCACCTGAGAGGCATAGAGGTTCGAGCACAGCTGATGCTCGATATCTTATCCACTCCCAATTCTGTTGTCCAGCGATACCTTTGATCTTTCCAATCACTCGTCTCATGATTCTCCTGTTCAAATCGGTCATTTCTGAACTGGCACTCACTTCCTTAACCAGGAAAAATACCAATATGTTATCCGAGGATTCTGGATCTTGCAGTGGATTCTGCACAGGTGATTGTTGATTAACAGATTGGTCTTGCAGGCACTCGTGCTTCCTTGCGTTAAAAAATTCTTTCATCAACGCATTAGCCTCATTTTTAGAAATCCCGAATTTGCTTTCCTAGCGAGGACAGCCTACAATTCCTGCCCTGTAGCCTAGATTTGTTCCAGGCTGGACGGGTGGGAATGCAATTATGTGAGTGGCAACTTCTTGAAGCAGCGAGATATCTTTCTGCATGAGCAACACGAACAGTTAGATGCCATCAACGCAGGAATCCAGCTCACTTGCAAAATCATTTCTGCTGGGAGCTTGACTTGCACGAGAGGATTTCCATCTGGCACCACTCCAGAGGAGATTGGTCCTTCTTCCACTCTATAAGCAGCAGTCAATTTCTTTTTGCAATCAATTTCTGTGACCTCAGAATAGAAGTGAACACGTCGGTATTTTGATTGTCCACAACGACCACGGCAACAGCACCCGCTAGTTGAGCATGATGTAATTTTGTACTAGAGAACCCCGTCCTCGCATGCCAGCAGGCTGCTTCCAACGGGTTGTACTCCACAAGACTCTCCCGTCCTCTTCAGCTTGTACGCCACCACGGGTGCACGGTTCCTGCAACAAAGACCTCCAGAGGGGTCCTTTTCAGCAGATTCACACTGGGGTAGAGTATCCTGGGGTATCCAAGAGAAGTCAGTTTCACACACGAGTACGAGACCAACTGTCCTTTCTTTCCAGTAAACCTTTGTCTGACTCGGGCTCGGTTCCTATGAGCTCTGACAAACGACATCGCGGCAGGGGAGGCACATGGAAGACCAGGAGAAGGACATCGCTCAAGGTTCCCTCCGAGCATGTGCGCAGCATGCATAGGTGAGCTAGAGAGCGGAGGATGGCAGAAAGAAAGTTGAGGAAGAGGAGCGAATGGAGGGGACACATGGAGGAGAAGCAGAAGCGTTGAAGTTCTGGAGCTGCTGCTTGTCCTGCCTTCTCCTACTCTTCCTCATTTAGTTTTGCCTACTTCTTCCCGTCTTCTGTGCTTCCTCCTCCTCACAGTCCTTCCTCGTCAGTCACTGGTGCAACCGCGACTTCATACCTCCTGCTGCAAGGGCATCTCCAATAGCTCCTCTCCTGTGGATCTCGACAGTCCTGATCTCTGATGATACAATTGAGTCTTTTCTCATCATCTCCACTCTATCTCCAATCCCTCTACTAGCTATCTCTGTCCTATTCAGGACTACTGAAGCAGCAGGAAGCAGCAGGAGCGGAGGACTACTGAAGCAGCAGGAAGCAGCAGGAGCGGAGGACTACTGAAGCAGCAGGGAGCAGCAGGAGGGGAGGACTACTGAAGCAGCAGGAAGCAGCAGGAGCGGAGGACTACTGAAGCAGCAGGAAGCAGCAGGAGGGGAGGACTACTGAAGCAGCAGGAAGCAGCAGGAGGGGAGGACTACTGAAGCAGCAGGAAGGAGCAAGCACAGGAAGCGAACGCCATTTCCGACGGCCGCCGTCAGCGCTTTCATGCTCATGTATCGTGTGCAAGAGGAATTGGACGTTACATTCCATACAACAACCGTTATAGCAAAGGGTCTCATCGCTTTCTCATGCGACATGGTGCAGTCCTGCATGAACCGTGAGCTCTATCTGGAGGCTTGGTTCGGGTCAGTACGTGTGGGAGAGTGACGATGAGGTTATCGGAGAAGGAGACCCACGCATAGCGGTGAGGGGGAAGAGCTCAAGACAGCAGGGGACAAGGCGATTCACTTCTACATGGAAGTCCATCAAAGAGCTGAAGGATAAGGAAAAGGTCTCCATCCACCAAGTCTCCTCTCAGAGCGATCCCTACCTGCCACCCAAGGACAACATGATCATCAACGCCTGGTGCTACAGCCATGGCAAGGGCATGCAGCCTATCGCCTGAGAAACAGGATGAGGTGTCTGCTTTCTTTGTTTATTCTTCGCACGAAAAGTCTTCTGTTGTTATTTCATCTTTGCATCAGTTGTCTCTGTTTTGATTTGATCAATTACGAGCCCGAAATAACAAAGCCGCAATGCCTTTCACATGCCCTAAGTTGCTGTCAAATGAATGAGGGAGCTCTCTCCAACTTCGTTAGAAATCACTGGATGAAGGCTGAAAGTGCATCGAGAAAGTCGAGTGCATGATCGAAGACGATCAGTATTACCGTGTGCATTTGTAGCTACTTCTCCGGAAGGATTGCAATCACTGCACGTCACTGCACATCATCATTAATTGATACTCGACTGGAGATGATATTTCAGACAAGCACATTTCGGGGTCCTCTAACTTGTCTTCTTGCTTTTGACTCAGCATCGTCAGTACTATCATACTCAATCGAAGCCTCAAACATGATTTATTGTGACTCTTCCGTCTTGTGTGTGAAAGAACTTGCGACAAACATGTTCATCCTCACACCGAAACCGGCCTGGACGATAAGCGGCTCTGCCATCTCCTCCAGAAGGCCATTGATATCGCTGGTGTGGCTGAACCCTTGAAGAACACTGAGTCCGACCTCTCGTGATGCAGCAGGTTGCCCATGATATGGTAGACGTGACTGGTATTCTCGAATATGCCGCCCCCATTCTGCAGGCAGGCATGGTAATTGTCCCGGAAGAGCGCCCTAGAGCTGTACCCCTCATCCAACACGACCTTCACACTCATGTTGTGCACCGTGAACCCACGCTGCTCCTCATAGTAGAACAATGCTTCCTCCAAGCTGTGGAACGGGCCCCAAATGATCACGTGCTCGGGCTTGGCAGTGTAGAAGTAGAAGCCATCCAGGATGAACTCCACATCGTGCACGAGTATCCCGGGCCCGATATCCTCCCTGTCCAGCTCATGCAGCTTCTTCTCGATCACGATCCCATGGATGTGTATGCGGAATACCCTCATGGTGCCGCTCATATTGAACACAAAGACAAACACCGCCACCCTGTTCCAGTCCCTCACGGCGTCCACTTGCTCGCAGTTTAGCCTCGCTGTCCCACACCTCTTCCTCAAGGACGACAAAGGAGTACAGAGGGTCAAAGGCCGGTGTGGGGAAGGGAGAGTCGAGCCTGGCCTCAACGACACCATGCGTGTGCATGGAAGCGATGTGGAGGGAGCACCTTGCAGGATAGCCGAAAATCACACTATGGAAAACCATAACACGAGGGGCCACCCCTGTAGAAATCCCCGCCTGCCACCCTGAGGTCGAACATGTGCTTCAAGGATAAGACCCTGAGGCACAGCATGAACAGCATCATCCACTGCCCCGACTTCAAGCAGGTCTGCAAGGAGAACTGGAAGCATCAGCAGGCCCTGCTCCACCCGGAGTGCGTGGATTTCATGATGAGATCGGGCATGTTCGTATAGATCATCAACCTAAGGAGGACGTGATCCCCGTGCGGTGCGAGACGGCCTTCCCATGAGTCGCCCAGGAGGGCACCATGATCCTGCCCGACATGTGCAAAGATGTATCAAGATGGTTCCCTCCTGCTTTATCACGCAGTTTGTTGCAATCTCCTGCTCGTTGTATCATGCTTCTCCATTCGACTAGTCGATCAGCCGAATTCATCTGGAACAAGACCTGAATGGACGATTTAACAGAAAGTGTGCGTAAGGTACACTCTGATTTGATCAAATCAGATCATATCCTGAAGCACGGTGAACAGATCGAATTTTTGAATGAAAAAGGCATGTTTACAAAGTTTCGCAGCAGCGATAGGTAGGTGTTAGACAGGATTGCAGAAGCTCTGTTTACCTTCAAACTTCTCATCTGACGAGGTGGATCGTTCAGTTCTATAGAGTAGATTAGCATTTCTTGATTATTTTTTACTTTTCTTAAGCCAGAAAAACAAAATAGATTTTCTACTGTATATCTGGTTTGTGCGGTGATATCGATCATTTAGCTCTCCACGAGATAATGCGGCGAGAACCCGCATACACTAACGTGAAACAAGAGCCTCAACCCTCACAAAGACCACATATCGCGTAAGAAGCGACTGGCACCGAATATCATCATGGCTCAACCACTTCGCTTCCAGAATGTTGTATACACAACACAGAGATTGTCAACGACACGAGTAAGGTAAGGATGAAGAAGATTGAGAAGCAGGAAATAGAAGTCTCTAAGTTTACTAGGAGGTAAACTACGCACAACCACCACACTCACTGTGCATGCAAGTGGGGGAAATTCAGGAGGCCGTCCGCACGAGATGCGTCCGCCTATTTAGGGAATATCCGGCAGAGTATCCGACGAGTATCCGAGGTTCCGGATCCTCATGGATACAACAATGGCAAATGCCATTCCAACATGCCAAGGAGCTAGTGGTGCAAAGACTTCGGCGTGAACAGAGTCACATGCTGCTTAGGGTCAACAGGCTCAAGACTGAAATAGTATCCTCCTGCGGCGTTGACGATCTTCGACATCATCTCGAAATCAAGGATGTGATCTTCGACATCATCTCGTCCTTGGGCAATGGTTGCTTGTCGCCAAAGAAATTTCCCCTCGATGGAAGTATGATGACATATTTACATATGCCAGTGTACGACCATGCCAACTGGGACTTACTCTGTGGCGATACCTCAGCTGTCAGTGATACTCTCAAGAGATGGTTTCAACCCAATCGGATCACCATTTATCCCCAGGCTTTGTGTTCACAGCACCAAGCTTTACAGGATTGACCTTCAGCAAGACAGAAGGAGATCTATCTCTCTTTATTCTGACTCAACAAACAAAACAAACCCACACACACTGATGTGGCATAAACAGACGTGGCTCACACACGAAAGGGGAAGAAGACCACTTAGTTCTGACGAGAATGATCCTTGTATACCTTCGAGGACGGAGACAGGAATACCCGTCTCTTGGCCGAGGAAAGTAGGGGTGATTTCTCCTTGGAAGTTGACAAGCTTTCTTCTCTAGATGTTGAACATCCCGTCAGCCCTTCGAGCAGAAACCTTGCTCTCTCGCAGGGTAGAGAACCCCATCCTCGCATGCCAGCAGGCTGCTTCCAACGGGTTGTACTCCACAAGACTCTCCCGTCCTCTTCAGCTTGTAAGCCACCACGGGTACACGGTTCCTGCAACAAAGACCTCCAGAGGGGTCCTTTTCAGCAGATTCACACTGGGGTAGAGTATCCTGGGGTATCCACATGCACGCTCTCTTCACCTGCGCTCAAGCAGAACGAGTACTGCAGATCAAGCAGAACGAGTATTCCGGATCAAGCAGAACGAGTACTCCGGATAGGGCGCATGCTGACCGCAAGAATCCACTACTAGCGCTGCCCAGTACATGTCGCCAGATGCTTCTGCTTGTAGGAGAGTTCTGCGTGCATTAGACAATGACTTGGCTTTGCAAAACATTGATATCAATGTTTGGCGAGATTTTCAGGAACCTCTTCGAGAGAAACCTGCTCGGCAGAAGAGTCTGTCCTTACCCTCAGTCATAACCACAACTCCACTGTCTTCAGCATCGTCTGCCATTTCGCACGTGTATACAAAAAGCCTAGTATGATGAAATCGTAAGCATAAAGATACGTATTACCATATTTACACATGTTTCCTGCCATTTTTTTCCTGCCATTTTTGGTAATATGTATCTGAACCAACCCTATGGCGCGCGCAACCGATCCTCCATGCGACCATGGTGACTTTCATGCGAATGGTTGAATGTATCCGCCATGAGTTGCACCTGCCGCATGCCCTTCCACCACCTCTGTCATTCAGCGGGCAAACATGAGAACCTTGAGAAATATCAGTCTGTGTCTCTCCCTGCTGCCGCCTGCCCACCCGTTTCTTCTCTGAAACCGGGTTCATCCTCTTCTTTGCCTCCCATTTCAGTTTCACCAAAAGGGCTAAGTGTACTGCATTCATTCATTCATCTTCGACCTTGACAACCAAGGCATCGTACAAGGTGACTAAGCAGTTTTCTAGCCTGGGCAGCGTGTGGGGGGCTCCTTCCAAGGTCTACTCTCCAATCTTGGGCTACTCCATCAAGTCAGTCGCGGCATCCGGAGTGCAGTCACCAGCCATGCTCAGCTCTGATTTGACTGCATCTGCATCCTCCTTGCAGCTCACTTCTGCTTTCTCGTACATCACGGTAAACAGCTTCATCCGCATTGACAATGAGGTGATGAAGGTCTCGGCTGTCACTGGAAATACCCTCACGGTTGTCCGCGCTCAGCGGTCAACCTACGCAACCACACACGCTACGAACGCCAACGTGTACTCGGACTGTGTTGGTCGACTCTATGCCGAGCCGAGCCTGGAGGGAGGAGAGCCGGCTATCCTCGACTTCACTGGGAGCTCAGTGACGGTGGTGTCGGGAGGCAGCGGATACTTGTCAAGCTCACATGTGTACGCCTGCGGGAGTGCTACGAGATGTGACTATGCTGGAGCTCAGGTCAACACCTGCTGGAGCTCAGGTCAACACATCGTATGAAACGAGAATATAAGAAAATCCACTTTAGATAGATCCGATGATTTATGCGAGCCATTTGATTCCCAAAACTTTCCTCTTAACTCATCTCGGACGCTCTCTTCAATTTCTGTCTCTGTCTGTATGTGCAGAGAGTACTATGTCCTTTCCATCCCTCGCATCCTGATCCAACCCTCATGCTCTTTTATACTCTCCTTCTTGCTCGTCTCTCTGATACCTCTCGTTCTTCCTTCCCTCCCCATCCTCCCTCTTTTCTTGCTATTTTTCAATGCTCTGTTCTACTTTTGCTCAACTTGGCCGCTGGATATCAATCACAGGAGCTCTGAAGTCACTGAATCCTCCTGGCATAGCATTCTACAGCCTAGCCATCATCAAAATAGAAAGAATTGATGTAGATTTGACAGATATTGACTGGCTTCAGTCTTGGTAAACCCCGCCAACTCTGTGACTTCAACCAGGGATTTGAGCGGATCTCATTCTCAGACAGCTCGAAGAGCAACCGGATTTGACGTGAGGTTGTGTTCCAGTCTGGTTGGCACCAAATCATCATGAAAATTCTCAGGATCATTGAATACATGATTAAGAAACAAGACATTTTTGTATGAATGTAGAAGCATGTAAGCAAGAAACAAATGTGAAACACGTTTACTGAAGCAAAATGCACACAGAACGCATCGAGAGCTGCATCACGCCATCAAAGGAGGCTGCCTGCCTTATTTTTGCGTACATAGGAAACGATTGAGGGTCCAGGAAGTGATAGCTGTCCCTCGTTCCTCCTGCCTTGAAGTCGACCAGAAAGGAGTTCTTGTATCAAGATACGGGAGGAACAAGAAGCTCCCAAAGTCACTTGCATCCCCTGCATATCAATCGTCTACGCCCGTGCTCGCATATGCTCCCTCCCCCACATTCCCTGCATTGTGATCGCCTTCGTTCATGCTCGCATATACTCCCCCCACCACATTCCTTGCACTGCGATCGCTGCCGCCCGTGCTCGCATACGCTTCCTCCGCCACATTCCTTGCATTGTGATCGTGCTCTTCCATGCTCGCATATGCTTCCTCCTCTGCAAGACTTGCATCCAGATCGCCGTTGTCCATGTTCGCATATGCTCCCTCCCCCGCATTCTTTACATCGTGATCTCTGCCGCCCATGCTGGCATATGCTCCCTCCCCCACATCCTTTGCATCGTGACCTTCTCCGACCATGTTTGCAGATGCTTCCTCCTCCACAATCCTTGCACTGCGATCGAACTCTCCCATGCTCGCATATGCTCCCTCCCCCACACTTTTTGCACGATGATTTATGGAGATTGTGCTCACATATGCTCCCTCCCCCGCATTCTTTGCATCGTGATCTTACCTTCCTATGCTTGCAAATACTCCCTCCTGAACAATCTTTGCATGATGCTCGTTGACGCCCGTGCACGCATATGCTCCCTCCTCCGCATTGCTTGCATCGTGATCGTAC
>NW_005434584.1:12040-27040 GCF_000315625.1 Guillardia theta CCMP2712 | reverse complement strand
GAATAAAACACCTGTCCGTGTTCAAACTCGGCGGCTCTGTCACAGAAAGTCTACTCAACGCATCAAACTGCAATGGTAAACAATTTTTTAATTGTTCATCATCTGCATTGACAATTTTCTTCTGCGGTGACCTGTTTCAAGAACACGATCTTGAAGCGTGTAAGTGGAGTATTATCTCCATGTTTTCTGTGATAGAAGCTTTCTTTCAGGTACGAACTGAGTTCCATTTGCGTAAATTTGGGTCCATGAGTGGAGCAATGAATATTCGAGCTGTTCATGTTGAGTTTCCTATAGGAAATGCCTTGGCAAACCTCAGTTCCAACATTCCTACACTTATGTATCCTAGCAGCAATTGGGAGCCAATGAAACCATCATATTCTCACCTCAAGGTGAATTATCCATGTGTAAACAAAGGCTTCCAAGTACCAAATTCATTGACGGTTGAAGTGTGCTTCTATAGTTCTCAATGTTCAATTTGTCAACGAAAAAATCAGGCTTGCGGTTGTCAGTTTGAGGATTGACAGAACATGATGAAACATTGCAGTTTCAGTGGGAATGTGCATGTGAAATCTCAGAAAGGAAGGAGACGATATCGCAGCTCATGCCGTCTCCGAACCAACTGTCCATTCAAGGGATGTCCATCACAAACCAAAACAACCCAGACTTCAACGCTCCCCGTGTAATCTTCCCGGAACGCCATATCAAAATATGAAGAAAATAGCACTATTTGCTGATTTCGATTGCACAAAAACAACGAAAAAAACTCTGATGATCTAGTTTTCACTATCTGAAGTTCGATTGAGTGCCTATGATTCAATCCTAGTTCTTGGTACAACCGTTTCACACTGCGCGACATGGCTGTAAGCACTTTCATAAATGTTTGCAGCCATGTCGCGCATAACAAAGCGGCAATTTCCCAGATTTTGTAATCTTTGAATTGTCCCAACTCAGCAATGGATGGGTCTCTTCTTGTGCGGTTTTCATCAAAACGGAACCTCTTTCGTATGCCACCATTTTCGCGCCTTCTCCAGAGCCCTGCCCCGCTTCGGAAATTTAAAAACATGACTTTTTTTTTAAGCCTCGCGATTGCTCATGGCGTGACAGCAGGACCACTCGATATATTGACTATGAGAGGATGGTTGTTGTCGCTGCTGCTGCTCTCCCTGTCTCTTCACCTCATGCTTTGGAGCAGCTTCCCTCATCCCGAAGCCAACTTCAGCCTCAAGAGCTTGACTCGCTCCAAGCCCAAGCCCAGCAAGAGCTTCTGCATTGTGAATCACTCGCGGTATACTTGCACGTCGTTCGAGCATGTGCAGGTGGAAACAAGGATGGACCGTGGACCTCCAAACTGCCTTGGAGGACTGGAGTCATGGGGCATCTGTGACAGGGAAGAGTTTCTATGCCTAAGCATGCTTGTACACGATTCTGGGCCCAGGTGCTCTATAAGGTGGGGTTTCCACACAACTGAGTATTCGTGCACGCCCGCCCCGTTCGCATGCTCCACGCACTGTCTGTCTGAAGAAGCAAGCTACGGGATCTGCAGACACAATCAAATCCTGTGCAAGATTCACGATGTGCGACATCTACCTCCGGCAGATCGAATCGTTCGTCATTCCTGCATCGGCAGTAGTTGCTTACTGCAGGATGTCTTCTACAACCTCCAGTGGAGTCAGCGTTTCAATGAAAGTTTGTCATTCGGCTGTTTAGCTCAGTGGAATGAGGAGATGTCTAAGTTTGAGTGCAAGTTACCAGGCGATCGAATGGATGAAACTTCACATGCAGCTTCTCCTGGTTCTCATCAGAGCAACATTACCTCCTTTGTCAGCGACTGTCCGGGGATCAGAGACATGAGACATGCAAGGGCTTCCAATAGAGTAGATGTTGTTGCAACGATCGATGATGGCCAGAGCGTCTCATGTGCACAAACTGTGAATGTTACAGCATACCTCGTATACTTCGATGGCTGGAACCCGTTTCACCAGATGTTGCAGTCGTTTCGAAACATTTTCGCCGGGTGGGTCTCGTTCTCGAGCTTGATTGAATCAGATCGATTCGATCCCAGCAGGTCAGGCAAGGCCGGCGGCCTCGTTCCTGCGAGATCAGATTGCGTGTTTGTCACACGCGACCAGGAGATGAAGGAGCTGGGACCTTTCGGACGCGGCATCATCCCGTTGCTGTGCAGGCGAGGCGTGCTGTCGTTGCTCAACTTTGGAAACTCGAGTGAGTCCGTGTGCTTCAAGAACATCGTCGTTGGAGTCACAGCTGGGGGTTGGGACATGGAGGTTGGCAGGAGGGAAGCAGTGGAAGTCAGCTTGAGTGGAGTCCTCCTCAGTTCTTGGGTCAAGTCCAGGCTTGGAATCCCCCTTCAGTCTAGGCCGCTTGAGGGAAGCAGAAGAGGTAGCGTACTATTCTTGGTGCGACATGGCCGGAGGGAGATTGTCAACGAGTACAATGTGACAAGTCAGTTGAGGGGACTAGATCATATCAATCTCTCTGTGCATGATTTCGACAGAGAAACTTTCATGGAGATATTGCGATCTGTTTCAGAAGCTGACATCTTTATGGGTGTGCATGGAGCTGGACTTGCCAATCTTGTGTGGCTTCGACCGAAGAGGATGGTTATCGAGCTGATGGTTGGCTGGCCGAGACCTGATTACTTTCAGATGTGCGCGTCTTTCGGTCAGTATCACACGGACTACACGCGGACTAGCTTGAAGCGACCTGAGAGCCCAGACTGGGAACTTCATGATGCCAGGGACTATCTGGTGTTGGTGGACGATATTCCCCTACTGCTTGAGACAGTCGTTGAGGGATTAAACTCAACCATGTCATCACGAGATGTTGAACCACTGCCAATGTGACTTTTGACCTTTCAAATGCTTGAAAACGTACTGATAAGCTACTCGAAAGATTTTTATTGTTTCGTTCACTCTACCAAAGTCAAGGATCCCTTTCAAGAAGAGCAGGAAACGGAAGACTCAAAAAAAATGTCTTTCCACTGCCTGCAATAATTCCCCAATAGGTTTTGAAAAGATTCATCATTAAAGCTTTGTTGCACTGTTCTCATAGCACAGTCTTAACGCGTACAATGAAGCAATAAATCAAAGATTACAGAACGCATGCTTGTCTTCAGGAGGAGCAACAGGTTTCTCGAGAAAGCTGGAATAGACTTCCAACAACTCTGCCCAGTAACAATCAACTGCTCTTTGACTCAAAACTTTCTGAACAAGCAGTTTTCCGTTCTTGGCGATTCTTGCCAACCTTGAAGCATTCTTAAGCTCTCGTTCCAGCGTTTCTTCGAGGTCAGAAATGTCCGACTTAACGAGAATGATATTCTCTCCATGCCGTAGAGAAGAATACCAGTGCTCTATCCGTTCAGTGAGCTGCTTCACGATCGCGCTGTTCCCATTCATTTGTGTCGGCAGTCGATCTGGCACGACATTTCCATCAACAACCACTATGATTTGGTAGTTGAATTGATCGGCATGTGGCAGCCAGTGCCCTGTCATCCCTGCTGCCTCCATTTCCTTGAACGTTTCTTCCCTGTCGATCTGTGCTCGTAGGTTTGTGAACCCGGCATCCAAGAGTTCGGGTCGCTTTCTGCTGAGCATCACTACCTTGGACCTGACCTGTTCTCTCCAATTCTTCTTCGTATACAAAGCGCCAGTAGTGGATCCCCGCCAAACGGCCTTGTTGAGCTTTTTGGACCAGGGGACCTCAAAGCTTGTGAAAAGGGACGTTCCGAATTCATGAGACATGGACGACCGAGAAGGAGCAAGGACAGCGTTAGCCGATGGCCACATGTCCTGTACGAAGACAGGGACATTGAAGCTCTCCGTTGGCGTTTTCAGTGGCCAAGCATGTTCAGGCACTCCATCTCCAACATGCATGACGAAATCAACATCGGGCAGACTAACGCGCTGCAGCAAATTGTCAAGATACTTGAGAACTTCCTGAGCTCGACCTTTGTCTGCCACGGCATCATAGTTTCGCACATACAAGACATTGCTTACGATGGTTATTCTGATGGTGTAAAGATTCTTGGAGAAATTTACATATGAAGAGAGCATGTGATGAGTTATGGGCCTCCCCTGGAACTCAGAAGTGAGAAAACTCTTTGCAACATTCACGTAATGTTCCGGTTTGCACTCGTTGACTCTGACAAAGTCCAGATAGGATTGCAAGAGGGCCTGAGGTGGTAAATTGCATGGATGCTCACAGAGATGTCTGTCTTCTCCGCAGACTAGTTTGCTGGCTGGATAACCATGACAGCGCTTATGTTTTGAGTTCACACAGTGATAGTGAAGACCTTGAATCTTGCAGAAGTTGTTGCCTGCTGCTTCACCTCCAACATAAGGAACTCCAGAGGGAGCTTTAGGCTCCTTACAAACTACTGCGGACCCGTTACAGACTATTGGGATTGCCAGACAGTCGTCATTGACGTTGTTCTGCATGCCTGTGACGAGAGTCTGAGCGTTATCGTCTTTGCAGGAGTACATTGATGCTGCAATGCGGCAGTAGGACTTGTCATCTCTAGTGTCAGCAAAGACAAGGCCCATTTCTTCTTCGACTAATCTTCCCAGCAGGACATCAAGGAATCTCGGACAAAGCTGAGAGATGGTAGAGGACGTAAAGATCATGTTCTCAACAGGTTGAGATGATCTAGAATGCAAGACACACCGTCTGACCCGATCCCTGTCACTGATATTCAATGCAAACCCAATGATAGGCTTAATCCGGCTGAATTCTAGCTTCGAATTCAAAGATTTTCCATTGAAATGAAAACTGATCGCCTGCTGCTTTGTGTACGAGTCGGTGAGACATGATGTTTTTCCCTTCTTAGTTCCTTCACACTCAGCGAGATCCGTGGGTACATGAAGAGATCTAATTGGATCTTGTCCCTCGCAATTGATCATGGTTCGCATGATTTCTGCTGCACTGTCTACTTTACATCGTACTCCCATGTTTTCTGCTGAGAATGTGCCATTTCCGAAGCAGTACTCCATGAATGCACCTTGATCTGTTGTCGGCCAATCTCCACCATTCTCATCAATCATCGCCATCAGACCTGTTAGAAACAATCTCAAGGTCTTTGCTCTTCCTATGAATTGACCAGAGTTGAGATACTTATGCGGTCCAGCCCTTCCGAACAAACTCGCTTGCAGCTGACATAAAGGAGCTATCCTCGGAAAGCAATTGCATTCGCCATTGAAGAGAATTTCATTCGCGTTGACGTCGAAAGCCTTTGCGGATTCAATGTCGGATGGCTCTACCCCGTTGGTCACGAACACATCGAAAGCGTCCTGAAACCATACGATGTGCTGTGCAGGAAAAGTTTCGATGAGTTGTAACAGGCTTCTTGGCTTATCCGAGAATCTAAACGATCTCACTCTGACGTGCATTGCCTCATGGCCATTCACCATCCTCGTGGCATGAGCAGCGCACAACATGAAAGAATCAAACCAGTGCTTCGGGTCACTACCCACGGAAACTGTTGTGATGCCTCGGCTCAATGGCGGATCCCGACATGTGCTAGGAGATGTCGCGATCCTGGAGAAGCTCTGGATGGCCTCTAGTCCAAGCTGACCAGCTGCGAGAACTTCACATGAGTTGTTCTTCCAAAACCGCTGCTCGTCGTCTCCGAGTCTTTCTCTAGTCTTGAGTACCCTGCAGCCATTCATGATGGGTCGGACGGTCTCGAGGCAAAGAAACTTCCCCTCTGAGCACGTCCCCCAACTATGTTTCCCTCCCTTGCACATCAAGTGCGGAGATGGAGTTTCCGGGGTGTCAACGACGAATCCTTCCACTGTGATGCACGTGTACACCCTCCCCTCCATGCGACAGGTCTGCGATCCGGGCATGGCGTGTTGCTGTTTGCAATGCTGGGAGAAAGTGAATCGAGGAAGATACAGGAATGAGAGGAGGAAGGAGAGGAGAAAGGAGAGGACTAGCATGATCCCCAAACATCGCCGAGCTCCTCGCACTCTCCTCCTCCACATCGCGATGCTGCAGAACTAAATTTTATTGACTGAAAAAGAAGGACAAACCGGAGCAAACAAAGGAGGGGGAGGATAAAGCCTACAAACCCGCCTCAATAAAATACTAGGAACGATAGTTTGGTTTTAGTCAACTTGAGAACAGGGTCAAAATCCTTGGCGATGCCGAGGTTGCGGTGGAAGGTCATTGTTGTTTTCAACACCTCGTAACTTGCTCCTGTTTGTCCCTTCCACATAAGCAACGAAAGCATAGGATCCTGGCCATTTCCAAGTTCCGATGGAAGCTCATGTTTGCGCTCTACGTCTTGTTCTCTATGCGCTTTCATGGCAGTCTACGATCCTTCCCTGACCAGACTCGGAAAGTTGAGGAGCCAACTGCTCTCACCATGTTGAGGAGACCAACCCTTGTCGAAGAGCAACATATTTCGAGGTGCGCGTGTACGGATGTGTATGACCCTGAGACCGGACGATGTTACATGACAGATCCTGGCCCTATCCTGTGGTACGGAGGATATGGCGGCTCACACCACCGTCATACGTTTGTTCGTGACCTTTTAGCAAGGAGTGGAGTGAGAATGAAACATATTCATGTCAATGATGGTCAGTACGCCAATGGTGGTTGTGACAGGACTGTTGTACAAGGGTTTGCAAGTTATGACAGGTATTTGTATCATTGGCTTGATTCGGATATTGCATACAAACTATATCTTACTTGCAAGCATGTGCTGCACTCGACTACAGTGTGTCTGCGACGCAAGACCAGCCTTAACACTACTCAAACGATGAGCGATCAATCAAAATTGCAGGAGAGAAGTTACGTATGCTCAGTCTTTGACAGCATTTTGCTCCGCAGTCCTAGCAGAAAAGCAGTGTCAAGCTATTCACTTTCAAGCAGCGATGTTCTAACAGGACTCTGGTCTACGATTGGAAAACCACCTGCACTATCAAAGATTCTGCAGCATGTTTCTTTGTATCACGTGGGAAAGATTATTCCTATAGGACAAATCATCCAAACGTGCGGACTGATGGGAAAAGGGCAGAAATGTACACATGCAAAACGTAAGATAGCGGCAATCACCATTTGCAAGGACGAGATCAATACCATAGTCTTCACGATTGGTGCGCTAATTGAGCATGTAGATCATTACATAGTGGCTGATACTGGGTCGAAGGACACTACCATCAACCTACTACGTCAAACTTTCAGTGACTATCTGGTTTCGAAAAAGCTCTTCATTCTGACGTTGAATTGCTCGATCCACACATCAATTGCTCGCAATGCTGCCCTTCAAGTTGCCCGATCTTTATCTTGCGCACATATCATGAAAATCGATGCAGATGATGTCTTTTATGACGCCAATGCAAGAGAGATGATGGAAGCTGTTCGTTGTACAAACAAGCCCTTCCAGAAATTGTGGGTGCCTCAGTATGAGCTAGTTCAGGGAGACATTGAGTCCTCGCTAGACTGGCTTCACCTTGTTCGACAAGAAGCCTCGCAGGCCCTGACAAGACAAATGAAATCACGAGTGTTCAGATTCCGACTAGACCAACCATATGGGCACGACAGAGTGATTGTGTTGAGTGACGACCTACAAGCCAAGGGATCTTGGACTGATGAGGCGCATGGGCTCCCTGCAGAAGGATTTCGCTCGAGGTCCACTGGAGCTCTGGTTTTCTTCGTGACCTCTCCCGCGCTGGCACATTACGGTTGGGCAAGGCCTCTGGAGTTCTTGTACAAGAAACTTGAGGCCTGGGAGGACCAGAAGGTCGACAAGGCCAACATGAAGAAGAGAGTTGTAGGAATGTTAACTCAGCCCTTCCAGACTCATCCCGAGTCAGTGTTGCGACACGTCAACAGTACGATCAAGACTGTTGAGCTTCATCTTATGAAGTTCGAGCGCAACCTCTAAAAGTTTGCTTGAATCTCATACAGCTGTAATACTGAACTTTGATAAAGCTGTGGTACTGATCTTTGGAATTGATGGTGAAACACTTTGAAACATGCTTCTTCGCTTCGACCTGTCATGCAAGTCTCCGAGTACTCCCCCCCCCGGGCCCCCCGCATGCCATTCCTTCAAGCGGCAGCGCGATCGCTGCCGCCCGTGCTCGCATATACTCCCTTCCCCGGGCCCATTCAACCGTTGAACGGCCTTGCATCATCGGCGTGATCTCTTCCAACCCTGAAGCAGCAGCATAGCGACAACCGGCGTTGTTCCCTACCTGTGGCCGTTGGCTGTTGGCTTGTTTTCCCTCAACATAACTCAGTGACTTGTAGAAAATAATTCTACTAGCTGTTAGAACTGACTCGAAGTAAGAGACTGATCGGAATCTGCGTTTAAGTCACGCGGCGGGCCGCAGCCCGGGCCCGGCCTGGCGGGCACCGGGGGTCAGTCCGACGTCACACACTGACTTAATTTATTTGACTGAAAAAGAAGGACAAACCGAAGCAAACAAAGGAGGGGGAGGATAGAGCCAACAAACCCGCCTCAATAAAATACTAGGAAACGAAGGAGGCAGCGAAAACCGGCACTCCAACCACGCAAGCGACGGCCCAGGGACCAAAGCATTTATTCAACTTAGTTTTGCCTTCTTTTCCTTTTTGACTTAGAAAGAAAAAAACAAAAAAAAGTCAGTATGGTCAAACTTTCATTTTTAAAAAACGCTTGTTTTTATTTACTCTCATGCAGGAAATCTTGACGAGACAATATGGAAGCGCCTCGCTGGTCAGGGCAGCTTTCGTATTCCTCTGCTTGTACTCACTTACTAACGTGGTAGTGATGAGTCGATATGGTACTCTCAGACGCAGGGATGCTCTTTCTCAAGCTCAAACTCAGTCACAAATACTAGAGGAAGACCCCTTGATTGAGGGCGATCTGTTGAATGTCAGCTTCTGCCAAACAAATATCTCAGACATCTCATGGTTGAACCAACAAGTTTTGAAAGATTGGAACGAATCTTACGTACAACAGAGTGTCAAATGGATCGAGAAAGCTATGCAGGTTTGCTGCTCCAGCGCTACTGAGAGAAACGATCCCAACCGACCAAACCTTACAGTTCTGATAACAACAGCCTCTCGTCAACACGCGTTTTACTTAGACCAGGTTGTCTACAGACTCTTTCAAGAGATGACTTCAACAAACCAACACAACCACGTCGTTCTGGCAAACAATGATGCGCAAAATCGCACTTTCACTCGGCAACTCAATTCTTTGAAATTAAAGTTCCCCTCCATAGAGGTGATTTCAGAAACTCTTGATGAGTCCGTCGACGACATCAAGACGTCGAACCGCACTGAATTGATAAAGAAGCTCCTTCTCAGGCAAGTGCTGAACCTTTGCGCATCTTTGGCCAGGTCGTGCGGTCAGTCACGGCACATCTTGCTGATGGAAGATGATTTTGTTTTCTGTACCGGAGGACTGAAGATCTTGAAATGTATTCTCAAAAGATTGTACGATGCAGCCTGGAAATGGAAGGCACTCCGGGTCTCCTACGGACTAAATGGAATCTTGATAAACAATGATGACATTCCAAATCTCATGATTTACCTTCTTCTCAACATTTGGAACAAGCCGTCTGACCATAACATAGTCGAGTGGTTTCTTGGGAAGACAGCCAAAGGTCACAAAACATTCACAATCAGAAGACAAGATAGATCATATTTCGTCTACAGATTCAACCTCATGTCTCACATTGGGGCAATCTCATCCTTTGGGACTCCTTTCAGACCTTTCCCGATCTGTTACCAAGAGATGGACGCTCATGTTGGCTTTCGCCAATCTGAGGCATTTGACGCGACAATGGAGTGTCAACGATCAGAATTGTGGCCTTGCTGGGGAGACGAATCGTCACTCAACTCCTCTTTTCGCCTCAGCGAAACGTGTACGTGATCATCTTGCGTTCCTTTCGTTGTTTTGAACGCTATTGCATCTCCCTCCCCATCCCTTCGATTCATATTAAGGTTGACTTGTAGTCTCTTGTGCAAGCTTTTCAGCTGGAAACATTTCCAATGTTGTAAGATTTCGGGTAACAAACACAAAGCATGCCTGGAGGTGGACAAGAGTTGATAATTGAGACTTCTGGTTCAGAACGTGTTGAATCCAAGGGAAATTGATGCCTTCTGGACATAGTCGTTAAAGATTGGTCCAAGTTACACGAAAAATCTGTTTCCCAAAAGCAAATTTGTTTGTGGAACAACTTCTGGCTTCAAATCTTCTGTCAAAGCTCTCAAATGTCAGTCTATTGTGTGAGGTTTGTCAAGTGTTTTTTTTCGATTGTGATTTGACGGATTACGATATCAGACAATCTTTTTACATATAGAAGTCGTTCTCATCTCATGCTTCATGCAACTTATTCTTTCAAAGCCTAGAGCATCGGCACAAATAAATTTGCTGTCCACCAGCCTCAGGGTCTTATCCTTGAAGCACATGTTCGACCTCAGGGTGCCAGGCGGGGATTTCTACAGGGGTGCACAGCATGAACAGCATCATCCACTGCCCCGACTTCAAGCAGGTCTGCAAGGAGAACCGGAAGCATTAGCAGGCCCTGCTCCACCCAGAGTGCGTGGATTTCATGATGAGATCGGGCATGTTCGTATAGATCATCAACCTAAGGAGGACGTGATCCCCGTGCGGTGCGAGACGGCCTTCCCATGAGTCGCCCAGGAGGGCACCATGATCCTGCCCGACATGTGCAAAGATGTATCAAGATGGTTCCCTCCTGCTTTATCACGCAGTTTGTTGTAATCTCCTGCTCGTTGTATCATGCTTCTCCATTCGACTAGTCGATCAGCCGAATTCATCTGGAACAAGACCTGAATGGACGATTTAACAGAAAGTGTGCGTAAGGTACACTCTGATTTGATCAAATCAGATCACATCCTGAAGCACGGTGAACAGATCGAATTTTTGAAAGAAAAAGGCATGTTTACAAAGTTTCGCAGCAGCGATAGGTCGGTGTTAGGCAGGATTGCAGAAGCTCTGTTTACCTTCAAACTTCTCATCTGACGAGGTGGATCGTTCAGTTCTATAGAGTAGATTAGCATTTCTTGATTATTTTTTACTTTTCTTAAGCCAGAAAAACAAAATAGATTTTCTACTGTATATCTGGTTTGTGCGGTGATATCGATCATTTAGCTCTCCACGAGATAATGCGGCGAGAACCCGCATACACTAACGTGAAACAAGAGCCTCAACCCTCACAAAGACCACATATCGCGTAAGAAGCGACTGGCACCGAATATCATCATGGCAAATGCCATTCCAACATGCCAAGGAGCTAGTGGTGCCAAGACTTCGGCGTGAACAGAGTCACATGCTGCTTAGGGTCAACAGGCTCAAGACTGAAATAGTATCCTCCTGCGGCGTTGACGATCTTCGACATCATCTCGAAATCAAGGATGTGATCTTCGACATCATCTCGTCCTTGGGCAATGGTTGCTTGTCGCCAAAGAAATTTCCCCTCGACGACCATGCCAACTGGGACTTACTCTTTGGCGATACCTCAGCTGTCAGTGATACTCTCAAGAGATGGTTTCAACCCAATCGGATCACCATTTATCCCCAGGCTTTGTGTTCACAGCACCAAGCTTTACAGGATTGACCTTCAGCGAAGCTCAACAAGAACTTGCGCTGGAATTTCTCTACTAAGAGGAAAGCAGCGTGACTGAAGGAGATCTATCTCTCGTTATTTTCACACAGCAAACAAAACAAACCCACACACACTGATGTGGCATAAATAGACGTGGCTCACACACGAAAGGGGAAGAAGACCACTTAGTTCTGACGAGAATGATCCTTGTATACCTTCGAGGAAGGAGACAGGAGTACCCGTCTCTTGGCTGAGGAAAGTAGGGGTGATTTCTCTTTGGAAGTTGACAAGCTTTCTTCTCTAGATGTTGAACATCCCGTCAGCCCTTCGAGCAGAAACCTTGCTCTCTCGCAGGGTAGAGAACCCCATCCTCGCATGCCAGCAGGCTGCTTCCAACGGGTTGTACTCCACAAGACTCTCCCGTCCTCTTCAGCTTGTAAGCCACCACGGGTGCACGGTTCCTGCAACAAAGACCTCCAGAGGGGTCCTTTTCAGCAGATTCACACTGGGGTAGAGTATCCTGGGGTATCCAAGAGAAGTCAGTTTCACACGAGTACGAGACCAACTGTCCTTTCTTTCCAGTAAACCTTTGTCTGACTCGGGCTCGGTTCCTATGAGCTCTGACAGATAGCTCCTGTCATCTTCTCGTCTTGACTTGACTGGTCTCAGTTTATACATTTTGAAGGAGGCTGAATCAGGACCAAGATGAAGGCTGATGTGGCAAACAAGAGATGTTTTCGTTCCAGATACTGTTTTTCGGCTCTGGTTGGTGTTGGTGTTGGCGTTGGCGTTGGTGTCACATCAACCCCAAGGATAGAAGAGCTGGCGGTAAGAGATCTCCCATCATCCGATCGCCTCTGCCTCCCATCATCCGATCGACCCTGCCTCCCATCATCCGATCGACTCTGCCTCCCATCATCCGATCGACTCTGCCTCCCATCATCCGATCGCCTCTGCCTCCCATCATCCGATCGCCTCTGCCTCCCATCATCCGATCGCCTCTGCCTCCCATCATCTGATCGAGTTTGGATCGAAACACGTGATCTTGCTGTAACATTTGAAGTGTTGAGATGAAATGCCTCCTTGGTCATCCATCGCTCAACTGCACGGGGTGAAGCCATGACCTGCAAAGATTGTGTTCGCAAGAAACTCATGTAAAGAAAGATCAAAAGGAAACTGCCTTGCAAACAAAGACATCGAAGAGAGCGTGAAGGAAGATGACCCATTACTAGATCCATCATTCCATGCGCACTCTGATTGGCAACGTTTACTCAACAGCAGCCAGCTCTGCAGGCGATAGGTAGACCTGACCAATCCGCCCCAGAGAAAAGACTCCCTATCAAGGAGAGGCAGCGAAAAAGTAGGCTTCCTACACTAGGCAAGCTGATTGTCCTCGTACCGGTTTTGAATTCAGCGCTGGCTATAAAACTCTTTTACACTGTCAGGGACGCCGTTTTCAACAGGGAAAATTTGTAGCCATTCTCTGGAATATTTGCCTGAGTATTCAAATTACTACTACAAGCAACTTTCAAAACAATCGACGGCTACCCCTACCCATCATGCTTGCTAGCTGGCAACCTCTATGAACGGGTGGGCTAGGCCTCCCAGCTGCAGCGCAAGCGATAACAGAACCATGGTCGCAATGCTGCGCATGCTTATCATTTCCTGCTGTTATGGACTATCATTCGGTGGATACAGCCCTGCTGCATCTACAAATATAACTGAGATACTATCTCGAACTGCCGTTCAATATCGACATTGCTTGAACCCGTATTCAAGTTGGGATTCGTTGTATCAAAATCTTGCAGCAGGCCCAATTCAAGACGGGTGGGCTTGGCCAACTGATGGAGATGAGCGTCTATGAAGTCTGGGTATGCCTGGAAAATCATCCATGTGCCTTACACCCGGTGGACACCTACTTTTGTTGGGTGTTCAACGAGATGACACAATCATGGGTCCCATTTGGGGAGAACGTAGATCTTAAGCTTGTACATGTGATCCCTCGCCCTTCGGAATGTGTAGGGTACGTGAACATATCACATTGCGCGGTGAACATTTCGATGACGGCAGACAATGCATTCGAATTGTTCGTCAACGGTGTGTACTTGGGATATGAAGATAACTGCAACTTCTGCCATACCTGGAAGTCTCAATACCTCGTATATGACTACACTGTGAACATCGATGTCATCGATGGTGAGAGAGAGATGGTGGTAGCAGCAAAGATTATAGATTGGCCTGGTGGCCTGACTGGCCTTATTGGAACCTTTGGAGGTGTTCCCACCAGCGCATCGGCAAACTGGAAGTGTGCGACATTTCCAGGAGATGTTCCCCCGAGGGGATGGACTGCAAGATCTTTCAACGACTCGCAATGGTCACAAGCAGTGCAAACTTTCCCAGATAGTCGATTTTTGCAACGCCCGTTGGACAAACAAGCATCCTGGATTGCTTCCCCAACGTACAATCTGAGGTACTTCTGTCGCGGAGTTATCAAGAATCCAGAGGCCGTTTGCACTCAGAATGTGAAGCAGAAAGTCCAGCCATACGAAATCCAGCTGAATGATCTGGTTTGATTGCTTTTGGGGCTCAACGCACTTTCGAAGCAATAAACAGAAGTCTCTGTAAGAATACGATTCTTTTGTGATCTTGTATACAAAGCAAAGCCGTCACTTTATTGAACCCCACCTAAAATCTCTAGTCTTTACAACTTATTCCATCCAGGCTATGATACTTCGGATAAGCTTTCCCCTCTGGATCTCCTGTATGAAATGTAGAGAAGTCTTCCACTCTGTTCCAAAGCTTCATTGTCTGGCCGATCTATTTGACTTCCAGCTCGTACAGGAACTGTTCTTGGAAGCATCTTTATCTTGCTGAACGTTGGCACGCTCATATCGTCCACGCACAGCTTGGATCTGAACTAACTTAGACCTAGCATCGGGTACATCTGTCGCGTGATGTATTGCAATGTTTACAGAGTCAACCGCCGCATCTCCCTGCAGCGTGCAGGCCCGCGGAATTGGTCTGTGGCGGTTTGTGAATCTACCAGACTTCAGGTATTTGTTGATAAGAGTTTGATCTCCAAACTCCGGTCGTTCCTGCAGTGTACAGTTAGCGACGAGTTCCATCATGTTCGAGCGCCCGGCCGGAAAAGCAACGCTATGGACTTGTTTTTCGTGCCCGAACCCGTGAAGTATGGATTGAATCTTCCCACAAGCAACAACTCGTGCGTCTTCCGACATGTGAAATGGTTCCGCTTAATTCTCTTACAGCTCCCCAATCCTTTGCGCAAGTTACTTTCCTGTCATTGACCGATGTTTTTGCTTCTCAACAACAAGACAACGATGAGGACGATTGGTTTCTTTGCGTTCTCCAAGTTGATTCATCCTCCACGCCACCGTCAGCCAGTTCTTTCTCTCCG
>NW_005434584.1:11666-11940 GCF_000315625.1 Guillardia theta CCMP2712 | reverse complement strand
GATGATCTGCCCGCCAATTATAACATTTCTCGTGAATTTCAGGCCACCATTGACATTTTACCTGATGCTAAACCTGTCAGTCTACGCCCCTATCGGCTCCCGCTTTTCCTCGAACAAGAACTTCAAAAGACGTTGGAATATTTGTTATCTCGCAACATCATCCAACCTTCCAACAGCCCCTTTGGCTTCCCCGTGCTTTACAGTCGCCGCAAAAACGACCCTCGATCTCCTACAGATCCCTCCAGCTATCGTCTTTGCACTGACTTGCGAAAAC
>NW_005434584.1:0-11551 GCF_000315625.1 Guillardia theta CCMP2712 | reverse complement strand
CAAACTTTGGATTTCAGCTCTCCGATCTCTCCGCGGTTTTTGGCAAATTCCTGTTGCCCCTGATCATCGCAAATATGTCGCCCATCATCACCAAGTTGGCAAATATCAGTTTCGCAATCTTCCATTCGGCAGATGTACCCGATGCTAGGTCTCAAGAATGGATTACTCTCTCTTTCGTGATATTACCAGTGTATTCCCATGTTCAGCAAGATAAAGATGCTTCCAAGAACAGTTCCTGTACGAGCTGGAAGTCAAATAGATCGGCCAGACAATGAAGCTTTGGAACAGAGTGGAAGACTTCTCTACATTTCATACAGGAGATCCAGAGGGGAAAGCTTATCCGAAGTATCATAGCCTGGATGGAATAAGTTGTAAAGACTAGAGATTTTAGGTGGGGTTCAATAAAGTGACGGCTTTGCTTTGTATACAAGATCACAAAAGAATCGTATTCTTACAGAGACTTCTGTTTATTGCTTCGAAAGTGCGTTGAGCCCCAAAAGCAATCAAACCAGATCATTCAGCTGGATTTCGTATGGCTGGACTTTCTGCTTCACATTCTGAGTGCAAACGGCCTCTGGATTCTTGATAACTCCGCGACAGAAGTACCTCAGATTGTACGTTGGGGAAGCAATCCAGGATGCTTGTTTGTCCAACGGGCGTTGCAAAAATCGACTATCTGGGAAAGTTTGCACTGCTTGTGACCATTGCGAGTCGTTGAAAGATCTTGCAGTCCATCCCCTCGGGGGAACATCTCCTGGAAATGTCGCACACTTCCAGTTTGCCGATGCGCTGGTGGGAACACCTCCAAAGGTTCCAATAAGGCCAGTCAGGCCACCAGGCCAATCTATAATCTTTGCTGCTACCACCATCTCTCTCTCACCATCGATGACATCGATGTTCACAGTGTAGTCATATACGAGGTATTGAGACTTCCAGGTATGGCAGAAGTTGCAGTTATCTTCATATCCCAAGTACACACCGTTGACGAACAATTCGAATGCATTGTCTGCCGTCATCGAAATGTTCACCGCGCAATGTGATATGTTCACGTACCCTACACATTCCGAAGGGCGAGGGATCACATGTACAAGCTTAAGATCTACGTTCTCCCCAAATGGGACCCATGATTGTGTCATCTCGTTGAACACCCAACAAAAGTAGGTGTCCACCGGGTGTAAGGCACATGGATGATTTTCCAGGCATACCCAGACTTCATAGACGCTCATCTCCATCAGTTGGCCAAGCCCACCCGTCTTGAATTGGGCCTGCTGCAAGATTTTGATACAACGAATCCCAACTTGAATACGGGTTCAAGCAATGTCGATATTGAACGGCAGTTCGAGATAGTATCTCAGTTATATTTGTAGATGCAGCAGGGCTGTATCCACCGAATGATAGTCCATAACAGCAGGAAATGATAAGCATGCGCAGCATTGCGACCATGGTTCTGTTATCGCTTGCGCTGCAGCTGGGAGGCCTAGCCCACCCGTTCATAGAGGTTGCCAGCTAGCAAGCATGATGGGTAGGGGTAGCCGTCGATTGTTTTGAAAGTTGCTTGTAGTAGTAATTTGAATACTCAGGCAAATATTCCAGAGAATGGCTACAAATTTTCCCTGTTGAAAACGGCGTCCCTGACAGTGTAAAAGAGTTTTATAGCCAGCGCTGAATGCAAAACCGGTACGAGGACAATCAGCTTGCCTAGTGTAGGAAGCCTACTTTTTCGCTGCCTCTCCTTGATAGGGAGTCTTTTCTCTGGGGCGGATTGGTCAGGTCTACCTATCGCCTGCAGAGCTGGCTGCTGTTGAGTAAACGTTGCCAATCAGAGTGCGCATGGAATGATGGATCTAGTAATGGGTCATCTTCCTTCACGCTCTCTTCGATGTCTTTGTTTGCAAGGCAGTTTCCTTTTGATCTTTCTTTACATGAGTTTCTTGCGCAACACTTCAAATGTTACAGCAAGATCACGTGTTTCGATCCAAACTCGATCAGATGATGGGAGGCAGAGACGATCGGATGATGGGAGGCAGAGTCGATCGGATGATGGGAGGCAGAGTCGATCGGATGATGGGAGGCAGAGTCGATCGGATGATGGGAGGCAGAGGCGATCGGATGATGGGAGGCAGGGTCGATCGGATGATGGGAGGCAGAGGCGATCGGATGATGGGAGGCAGAGGCGATCGGATGATGGGAGGCAGAGGCGATCGGATGATGGGAGGCAGAGGCGATCGGATGATGGGAGGCAGAGGCGATCGGATGATGGGAGGCAGAGGCGATCAGATGATGGGAGGCAGAGGCGATCGGATGATGGGAGGCAGAGTCGATCAGATGATGGGAGGCAGAGGCGATCGGATGATGGGAGGCAGATTCCATCACCTAGGAGCAGTACTGGTGCTCTGACAAAGAAAAATGTTTTGAAACGCATGGAGCATGTCGTCGTAAACCTCTCAGAAAATTTTAGAACTCTGTTCGAGCAGGGGTTTATGCGATCAATCACAGGAAGACAGGAATTTGTGGTGCACGTTTTTGAAATCGATCTGGCAAGGTTTAGAGAATTTGGATTCAGGACTGAGTCTTGGTATTTCTCTGTGACTCAAAAGATTCGCAATCTGGTTACGTTCATGACAGAAAATCCGACAATCGACTATTTGCTCTTGTGCGATGGTGACATCCAGTTTTTCAACACCAGTATCACTCTCGATTTCTTCGAATATGCAAGGATTGCTCACTTAGATTATTTTGGCATGGCGGAAAGGGGAGAAATGGATTACAACAGTGGCTTTTTTATCATAAGGAACAGCAAAGCCATGAGGAACATGATGGAACTCGTCGCTAACTGTACACTGCAGGAACGACCGGAGTTTGGAGATCAAACTCTTATCAACAAATACCTGAAGTCTGGTAGATTCACAAACTGCCACAGACCAATTCCGCGGGCCTGCACGCTGCAGGGAGATGCGGCGGTTGACTCTGTAAACATTGCAATACATCACGCGACAGATGTACCCGATGCTAGGTCTAAGTTAGTGCTCATCCTTGATTTCGGCACGTTTGATCAACACCTCAACACTCTTCGTCGCGTTCTTCTGCGCTGCCGCGAGAATCAAGTTTACCTCAAGAAATCAAAAGTCAAGCTCTTTCAAGATAGTGTCGAGTTCCTCGGTCATCAAATCTCTGCTGATGGCATATCGACTCAATCCAGTAAGACCAGCGCGATCCTTGACTGGCCACCACCCAGCAACGCAAAGGAGATCAAAATATTTCTTGGGCTCTCCGGATATTACCGTCGCTTTATTCGCAACTATGCCCACATTGCTGCTCCTCTTCATGCTCTTCTTCGTAAGAATGTTGTCTTTCAATGGACTCCCGAGTGCCAGCAAGCCTTCGATCTTCTCAAACACCGGTTAACCTCCTCCCCAATTCTCTCTCACTTTGATCCAGCGCTTAGAACAGAAGTTCACACCGATGCCTCAAACACAGCTCTCGGCGGTGTTCTTCTTCAGTACGACGCTGCCAACAAAGAGAAAGTCATTGGATTCTACAGTCGCCTATTTACTGATGCAGAAAGAAATTATCAAACCACTGAGCGCGAACTTTTGGCCATCAAAGACGTGCTTCTTCACTTCCAATTTTATCTGCTTGGCAAGCCCATCATCCTTCGTACTGATCACAAGGCTCTCACGTACTTTCAAACTCAAAAGGATCTCAAAGGTCGTCTTCGCCGCTGGTTAGAAACTCTCAGTGAATTCTCTATCGTCGAGATCGCGCACGTGAAAGGTACCGATAATGTCGTCCCTGACGCTCTCAGCCGCCAATATCCCGACGACGACGTCGCACCTCCACGCGCTGACGCAATCCTACATTCAGATGATCAAGATTTTCATCATCTCCTTGCTCTCGATGCTCCTGCTGATAATGCTTCTCTCGTTGAATCTCTTCACGACGCAATCGTACAAGCATATTCCTCGTGTTCATACTTTTCTACAATCTATCAAGCAGTTCAAAACAACCCATCGTACAAGCATTTTCACATTGAACATCATCTCCTGATTCTAACAGACAGTCTTCACCGACAACGCATTTGCATTCCTCAATCCGTTCGCAAAGAAGTTCTATACCGTGCCCATGACCTTCACAGTCACCGCGGCTTCTCTCGAACATACCTGGCTCTTGTTCCTGTTGTTTATTGGCCCTCTATGCGTCAACAAGTCGAACGTTATATCCTTTCCTGTCAATCTTGCATCCAATACAAATCTTATCGCAAGCCACAGATGGGACCGTCGCACAGTCAAGCAGCTCCGTCTGATCGTTTTGCTACAATCTCCATCGATGTTGTTTCCGGCTTCCCGCCTACTCGTTCTCATTACGACTCGATCTTCGTTTGTGTTGACAACTTTTCTGGCCGTGTCTTTCTGTCTCCATGCAAGAAGACTCTCACCTCTCAACAAGCTGCCGATCTTTTTGTTTCGAAAGTCTGCGCCAACCAAGGCCTTCCCAACGAAATCATTTCAGATAATGCAAAAATCTTCTCTTCTGCCTTTTGGACTAAACTTTTCGACATCTTGCAGGTCAAAATCAAGCATTCTTCGCCTTACTATCCTCAAGGCAATGCTCGACCTGAACGCCTCAACTCCGTCTTGATTGAAGCTCTTCGCATCTACTGTGCCAATCGCGTCAACCATGACTGGGACAGATTTCTTCCCCTCTTCGAGATGCATTACAATTCTTCCGTCAAACGTTCAACAGGCCTTGCGCCATTCGAGATTATTTATGGCCGCAACGTCAAAACTCACCTGGCTACAGGAGAGATTGGAAGACGAGCAGGAGCAAGGAGGACAAGGATCAACGAAGCTCATAGCCGCGACGGTCCTGCAACTACAAGACAGGTCAGCACAGGTAGACATCCTGACGTCCTCCCCTCCCCCACCTCCTGCTTCATGCCCCGTCTCTCCACTCCAGCCACCTCCTCCGCCACAAGCAATGCACACAGCGCCAATCTCGAAGAACGACAAGGAGACAAGGGGAGAGGAGGAGCTACCAGGCCCAACAAAGATGCAAGATGGGAACTCGTCTCACCTTCAATGGGCAACGGGGGCGGAGGAGCAAATCCTACCAGCAGGCAGCAAACCACCCACGACTACCACCGACAGGTCAGTGCAATCAGCATGGGTGGAAACGCACAGGAAGGACAACGCCCCTGGCAACATCATTTCTCACAATGTCAATGGATGCAGTCAATTTGTGCTGAAACACATCCTAGGATACCTGATTGAAACATATCAACCAACAGTCGTGCTACTTCAAGAAGTTTTGGTCGGGGGAAAACGAAAGGAGGCAGATCTCCGAATGATGATCAAGAAAGAATGGGGATGCTACCGAGTGTTCATGACGAAAGGTGCAGGGGAGGGGAGAAAGGGTAAGAGTGATCTTCGCCTTGTGACGCTAGTACATGCGGACCTTCTCCCTCGTCCCTCCCCCCTGCTCGGCCGCCGCGCTGACATGTTGGAAGAGCAGAATCTCCAAAAAAGAATACAACTTTTACAGATCGGAAAAAAAGAACCGATAGGGATCTGTAACACCCACTTAACGCTGAGCCAGATGCTCAAGACGGAGCCAAGTGTCAAGCTCACCATCATAGGAGGCGACTTCAATGCATCTCGACACCATCATAGGAGGCGACTTCAATGCATCTCGACAACATCCAGAGATCCCCATGAGAGTCGGATAATGGAACAAGGCTTAAACGAACTTGGACGATCCCAGATGGTCACTTGCGAGAAGATGAGCAGAAGCAGCACGCACTTCACCTTCTCCACATGGTACAAGCAGGGTCATCACCAAGCAAAACTGGATCATGTCTTTGCATTACACCATCCATCTTGCACAGTAAGCTTAATCTCGCAGACCGCAGAGGATTGCATCATAGGAGCCGCAGTCGACCATAGAGCACTTGTAGTGAATGTGAGCTCTCTCGATGCTGAGGGTAAGCAAGCCATCCCAAAGATTGAAATCCTCCCGCAAAGGAGGGATCGAGAAGCAACCCCTCGACGAAAGAAAAGGGTGGTCGAGATGGACAAGCTATCGGGAAGACTAGGCGTGGAATGGGCAATAGCACTTGATGAGAAGATAAAAGCGGCACAAGCTCTACATCAAGATTGCGACATTCTCGAATTGATAACAACAGCCCTCCCCATCAAGGAAATTCCGCTACGAGGCTCCAGCGGGAAAAGACATGCATCCAAAATTCAGATGGATCTGAAACGCAAAATCAAGCAACTTCACAAGGACTTAAGAAACGCTTCAGAAATTCCAGACTTTATTGATCGCGCACACAAGGAGTCGAGCTTACATGCAGAAATAAGAGAGAATATGACCAAATTCAAGGAGATCTGCGCAGCACAAGACCAAGAGATATTCCTGAAAACATGCGAAGAACGAAGAAGACGCTTGGGCACGATAGGGAGTAAAGAGTCTCAAAATGCAATGGGCAAGAAGTCAGACTTTAAGCCCAAAGCCCCAATGCTGAGTCAACTGCCAGAGAAGTGCCACCCAAACACAATCGAACTTACGTCATGGAGAGATCTCCAGCCAGCGCTGCAACAGCCGGAGACAGCATATCTTCAAGAACTGAACCCGTTAATCGAGACATTCCTCCAGAGCAACTCCAAAGAATCAAGCAAAACCTTTTGGAATGCAAGACATCAAACCATGCTGCACGTCGAGGTTCTCGGGGCGAGGAACCTGGCAACACTGACACAAAAGCTGTTCATAACGCTGGCGCCTGCACACGCAATCGTACCCATCATCCGAGGACTGATCACACAGCCAGGAGGGTGGCGCCTGGAAGGATACAAAAACATCGAGCAATTCCTCCCCATGAGATTGGCAAGAGATCTAGAAGATGAAACCCACACGGCAACCTTCTTTGCAGTCAACGGATGTACCATGAACGGAACCTGTGCAAGAGCTGAATGTCAAACAAAAGGACGACTGATTCCGTTATATGACAAAAGCCAGAAAAACGAAGAAGCATCAATCCTCTTCTTCTGCAAAAGCTGTCAATCACTGACTTCCGTCAAACCACCGGACTTCGAACCCCCAGAGCAAATCAATCAACACCCGACCAGGGATGTAGAGATAGCTTACCCGCTGGAGCCAGGCGAGATCCAAGTATGGATTCAAAAACTGGCCAACCGGAAAGCAGCAGGCATGGATTTGATTTCAAACGAGATTCTGAAAGCTCTGCCTGACAGTGCAAAGGAGGAAATAGGCAAGACAATCAACCGAGCCTTGATCGGAGACAAGCAAACACTAAAGATGCTCGCGAGAGTTAGGCTCCTCCCAAAAAATGAGATATGTCACGTCTTGGAGAATCAAAGACCTATATGCGTCCTCTCCTCGGTAACGCGGATCTTCCAGGCAGTCATAGCGCACAGACTGGCAAAAGCTGCTGAAAAACATAAGCTACTCACTAACAACCAGGAAGGTTTCAGACCAGAGGGGGGGACGATCAGGCAGGGTCATCGTCTACTCAACATCATCGAGGAGGCTCAGAGTAATCAACACGACCTCATCCTGCTGTACCTCGACTTTGCAAACTTCTTTAACAATGTGGCAGTCGAATCCATTGCAAAAATCATGGAAGTATATGGCTTTCACCAGTGTGATGTAGACGTCGCAATCAGTTGTAGCCAAGGGATAGCGCTGCAAATTCAGACAGAGAGGTTCGAAACAGCAGCCATCCCACTTCTCAGAGGATTACCCCAAGGCAGCCCCGCAAGTCCGCCAAAAACAAATCTTCTGCTTAGCATCTTGTCAAAACAACTCGATCAACAACAAGACGAGATTGCAACTCAACACCCTAATAATCTGTCATTTGCAGACGACCTTGTCCTGATAGCACATTCAGTGAGAGAGATGAAAACGCTTGTCCAAGTGGTAGAGCGATTCTGTCGATGGAGTGGATTAGAACTGAACACGAAGAAATCTGAAATCACCAGCTTTGATTATCGGCTAAGAAGGGAGATCCCAGGAACACAGACCATCAAGTTCTTCGACAAGGAGTTTGTGAACCTACCACCGACAAAATGGTTCAAATATCTAGGGATCCGGATCAGCTTGTGGAGACCAGGAGGAAGAGGCAACAAGGCGCACACCTGCCCCTTCACGTGGGGAGAGAAAGAACACATCTTGGAGAAGACAAAAGAACTGACAAAGCTGATTGAATCATCTGCTTACTCGGCAGCCCAAAAATATTACCTGGTGAAGGTAGGCATCGTCAATATATTTAGATACTCGGCGGTACTGGTGAGCTGGTCTTGGTCAGACTTACAAACCTTAGATACCCTCTGGACCAGAGCATTCAAAAGAGCTATGGGATTGAGCAAGAGTACAAGCAACGCTATCTTTCACCTACCTTGGGACAAAGGAGGCCTCCAACTCCCCCATCCAGCACCCATCTTGGGAAGGGCGGCGATTCGGTATCTAGAGAAAGAAACGAATAAGAAATGCAGGGTGGATGATGATATCAAAAGCAGTCTGATCCACAAACTAACATCATGGTGCAACCAATGGGGGTGTCAAACAATAAACCAGCTACAACGAGAAATCAGATCGGGCAGACTCAAAGAGAACGAAGCGATAAGAGGACCGGAGAGACTCGCAATCTGGATAGCGGAAAAAATGCAGACCACCATCAGTTGGGAAATGATTGAAAGCAAGATGAAACCGGGGACAATAGCCATCTTACATGACCTGGAGGACAAGATGATCTCAGAAGAAAACTCCCTGCTGTCCGGAGAAAACTCCCTACCTACATCTCCTGCTCGGCAAGGCTGGGAGAGTTTTGCAAAGGCATGGAGACTACTGCCCCAAGTAGGCTTCCACTCCATGACAAGTGTCTTACCCGTCCCAGATACCGAGGGCATCTCCCTGCACCTGCCCATCCGACTCTGGCCATTCCCAAAGCAAAGGGAACAAGCAGAAGAAATCCTTGCACAATATCTGCAAGCGAATGTCATCTGGGCAAAACTTGGACTTGAGCAGGCAGGAACAGGGAAGAGAAGAAGGCCAGCCAGGGAGGAGGGGAAGCCTCTAAACAAGAGAAGGAAAGGAAAAAGGGAGGCTAGCCCACATGAACTTCAGCCACACAAGAAACTAGCCAGACCGGACCAAGGGAGAGAGGAAACGAATACGAAGGCTTGTACCCGGGTAATTTTGAGGCGGTGGCTCCAACATGACCCCACCTGTTATGATGAAGGAGGGAATCAGCAAGAAAGATTCTGTTACACTACAAGCAATATACCTTTCAAAGTTCAAGGGAACATAGCCATCTTTGAGCGATCTCAAATTGAAGAAAGCAAGACCGTGGATCCACCAATAGAATGGTTGGAAGCGTCACTGGACTCGGCTCCCTTCACATCTGCAACAAGGGAAGAGGACGGTAATAACCGAAGAGACTGCAATCAAAGCATCCATCTGCTGCTGGAAATAGTTAATGCATTGGACGACGGCGAAACAGAAGCTACAGCATGGTGGCAACAACTCGAGGAGGTAGTATCAGAGGTTCGCCAAGAAACAACACAACCATTGGCATACGAGTTTTTACAACATCTAGCAGAGATTACAGCATGCGACATCAGTACATTTCGTAACTGGCCTACCCTACACACACATCCCCAGGCTCTGGACAAGAAGAGAGCAAGGGAACTGCACAGAGTGGTGGTTTGGATGGACAAACAAAAGAGATTTCGTGAACAAATCCTGGATACAATACATGTCATTCTGATAGGATGGAAGAATAACATTGATGAGATACCAGAAGGTTTTGAAATTATCAGCCGGGTCCCGAAAGGCGCTCAAATAGCTTATGCAGCAAACTTCTGGCAATCAGGGAATAGGTGTTTGATGAAGACTGCAGAGGAGTTATGGATACTAGTTAGGCACACACTCCCAACATACTTACGAGTCCAGCTTCAGGACAACATCCTCCCAACGTATGAGGAGCTGTGTAACAGACGAAGGGATCAGATCCAGCCGTGCAGCGATCATCAAGGCGGAAGGCATTTCACAGCAGCTATTGAAGGAGACATCATGCAGGGCAGAAAAAACAGATCCATGCGAGTAGGATATGTTCTCCAACAAAAAGAGATGACGTCAGGAGGAGGGATGAAAATCAATGGGAAGTGCAGCATCATCCGAGCGAACACAATCGCAATCGGTTTACTTCTGCAACATGTCCTTGAGGAAGGAATACAGATCAAAAGGGGAAATCAAGTCACAATAATGTACCAGTCCACACGTTTCCACCGCTTTATGACAAATACGTTGCGAATGGATACCATGCGATACGAAGACGAACTGCTGGAGGACTTACATGATCGGTTACTCACTTGCATGAAGAAACTCGAAGGGAGGGGAATCAGGATCCGACTCCAACTAGCAAAAGAATCTCATAGAAACATTCAAGAGGCAAAGGAAATGGCCAAGCAAGCAAAACAAACATTTGCCTCGGGATGGGAGAAAGCAATGTACGATAGTCCAATGGAATTCATCATTGCAGGAGAAGAAAATCCTACATCAGGATTCGATCGCTTGAAGAAATGGGACTACATTATCAGAAAACAGACAATGGTGGCAAGGATTCGAGCGGGAGACCTCACCTTGACAGAGAAATTCATGCTCGAAATGCATGTGGGAAGAGATTTACTAGGGAGAGGGTTCAAACAATGCGAAGGGTCAGTTACGCGAACAGCTATCCAAGCGATCACCTTCTCAGCACCGACGAGGAAGAAGCTCTTTCAATGGGGGAAGACTAACTCACCATGTTGTCCTCACTGTCCAGACCGAGAAGAAACCTGGGGTCATGTTCAGCTAGCGTGCAAGCAGTTCCAAGATATGATTCAAAAAGCACACAATGAAGTCATGAAGAAGATCAAGGTAAGACTGCAGCAGAGTTGGAGGAAACAAAGGGTACAGGTCAATTCATGGTGGGACACTCCAATACGCATCGTGATGGAAGCGATGGGGACTTCAATGCACCGAGAAGGGCAATGGATACCTGACGGTTGCTGCTACTTTGCAAGCATCAAACGCATTGTCCTCATCGAATTTGCAAGGACATCGGAATATGACGGAGTCGAACAAACAAGCCTGGAATGCCTGAAGAAGAAATTTCAGGAAAAGGAAGAGAAATATGCCCCCCTACGAGCAGAAATCACAGTTTTGCTACCTGACCATGAAGTTGAACAAGCAACATTCATAGCAGGAGTGAAAGGATCGATCATGGAAAGGGAATGGCATGAGAATTTCAGGGTGCTAAGGGTGGAAGACACGGAATGGGAAGGCATCAAGACAGCAGCAATCAAGCAACTGCTGGAGGTGCAACACATGCTATGGACGGCAAGAAGGGGAAGCGAGTCGACCTAGTCCGATGGGGGGCAGGCGCGGCTCATGGGCAAGCCACCTATGGAGCACAGGCAGGGAAGGAAAACAAGCCTAGCACCAAGGAGACAGGCGCAGCTCAGGGTCATGGAGGGAAGAGGTGGGCGACTGG
>NW_005434585.1:325376-355468 GCF_000315625.1 Guillardia theta CCMP2712 | reverse complement strand
AGTCACCGGGATCTCCTCAGCACTCGCTATCTCGGGTCTATACGGAGCCTTCCACATGATTGCTTTACTCTCTTGCACTGAGTCTACGATCAGTCCGATCTCTTCAAATTTCTTCTTCAGCTTCTCTTCATGGTTGACATACACCGAGGAGATGCCCAGGAGAGTCATGGAGATGAAGGAAGTCACCTCGTTGCCTGCTGAGGCGGTGTATGTCTCGACCTTCTCCTTCTTGGCTTCTTCAATCTGCTGCATAAACCACTCTCTGGATGCGTCACTCCATCCAGTCATCGCTTCTTGCAGAAGCTCACGTCGTGCCTGCTGACATGTCGAGCGGATGGCTTCTGCGATAGCGTCGGGGGTGCATCCCTCCACAGCCTTGCAAGCCTGGGCTGTCCTGCTGTTCGGATAACGCTTCGCGAAGCTCTTCACCCTCTCGACGAGATCAGCTTCGAGGACAGAGGCATCCACAAGTCCGCTCTGCGTGTATTGGCATGATCTCCGATACAGCAGGTTGCGAACATTTTCATCATACTGAAGAACCATACTTAGAAAGCTATTTGAAGTATACAAACCTCTCGCTTGCAGCTTCCTTGGCGCCCTGGCGGCTTCCCCTACACCTGGCAAGGAGCCATGCTGCCGAAAATAACGGCGCCTCTCTAAACCCTAAACCCTAAACCCTAAACCCTAAACCCTAAACCCTATTATTATTATTATTATGTGAGTTTATTAGAATGCTAGAATGTTGCTCGGCCTCGTTGTGGGCTTATGCAATTTGATCCTAGTCTAAAGAGGCGCTCGAGCACTGGGAGTACACGGCCTACAATGCGAACCCTGCTTCTGAGGCGTCTTTCTACTTTCTACTTCTGCTGTCTTCTCTTGGCTTCCTCAGCCTCAGTCAGGAGAGTTGCCTCTCCTCACCTTGGCCTTCGGTCGCCACCTACTCTACCTCCATTCAGCTTCCTCAGCCTCAGTCAGGAGAGTTGCCTCTCCTCACCTTGGCCTTCGGTCGCCACCTACTCCTCCTCCATTCAGCTTCCTCAGCTCAGTCAGGAGAGTTGCCTCTCCTCACCTTGGCCTTCGGTCGCCTCCTACCTTCTCTCCTTACCTTGGGCTCAGCTCAAGCTCGGTACGGGCTCGCCCCGTCTTCTTCCTCGCCCTCGCCTTGCTCTTCCTCCACTGTCTTCCTCTTCTTCGTCATCTTCCCTCATCTCCACCCGCAGTCGGTCCTTCTTGTCCACCTTCAGCGAGCAGGCCAGCACATGCATCTCTGCGAATTTACTCAGTGCTATGAACAGGAAGCTAAGAGATCGACGCTCTATGTCGTCGCTCTCCGCCTCCTGCTCAAGCTCAGCAGCTGCCGTTGCCCGTGGCGAGAACGCGCTGCCCCTCCTTGCCTTCTTGCTCTCTCCTTGCACGCGAGTCCAGCGCTTGCTCTGCAGCCACTTCCCCAGCTTCTCCTTGAGAACGTTGCGCCCCACTCCCTGCTCCTCTGGCATCTTCGCCCACTCTCCCAGCGACATGAACTCCAGGCTCCCCGGAGAGTAGAAGGTGTCGTGGAGGTTGCCAACGGCCTTGTCCAGGACCAGCTTGATCGGCTCGCTCGTCCCTGCCTCGTTCAAAGAAGCTGCATCTTCGATGACTGCTGACAGCTCGCTGACGAGCTGCATGTCCTCTTGGCTTGACTGAGATGCTGCCTCCATTGTGATCCTCTCCAGGTCTGTAAACTCCAGCCACTCTCCCTCGCTCTCCTCCTGTCGCTGCGCTGCGTCGCTGGTGCCCCGCTGACCAGCCGCCTCAGAGTCAGGCTCCTTGTCGAAGCCGACTGCTTCGAGCTTGGTTGCTGCGCCTTCGAGATAGAAGGGCAGCTCCTTCATCATGCGTCGAGCATCCTCCGTGGAGCCGAGGAGGATGCATAGCTTGGACCCGTTCCAGGACTTGGTGTTCAAATCCTCCTCCATGTCGATGCCTTCAACGTTGATCTCGAGCCTGTTAGCGATCTCCAACAAGACTCTCTTGACTCTTGCGATAGACGTGTTGCCGCCGTTGCACAGCCCCTCCATCTCCTTCCTCGTGAAGCGACCAGATGCCGCCGTCGACTTGATGATGATCTTGATCTCCTTGCCGTCCTTGCCGCCTGCCTTCTTCTGCAGTCTTGATGCCTTCTTCAACTTATTTCTGGACACAAAGCGATCAGCTGTCAACTCGACTGCGAGCGCCTCTCTGATCTTCGGGTCCTCGCTGAACAGAGTCAGGTGTACTCCCTCCATCGCTTCGCTCTCTCGGAAAGCTCGAAATGCTGTATCATTCGCCTCTGGGCAGCTCGAGGAGACGATCCACTCCACCTCCCTCTGTCTCCAGATGACGTTGGCCCCTACAGCGATGAAGCCTTTCTGACCTAAGCCTTTGTGGACTTGCTGTCCTGGCGCCCCAGCGACCAGCATGCCTGCCAGCGGCTGGAGTTGGACCGCTGCAAGGGACTGGCGCAGCAGCTGATAGCGATAGACGGCAGCTATCTCAGCCGTTGTCATGCCGCCCAAGGTTAGCAGGTGAGTCAGCTCTGCCAAGCTGCCCCCTTTGCCCCAGGGTCCTCTCTTGGCTCGAATCTTGAAAGATCGATCGTGCACGATGCTCACATGTACAGCTGTGAACTTGCGACCATCGATCGCGAAGTCCTCTCTTCCCTGCCAGAGCTTCTCCGCTTGTGCATTCGCTATCTCGGGTCTATACGGAGCCTTCCACATGATTGCTTTACTCTCTTGCACTGAGTCTACGATCAGTCCGATCTCTTCAAATTTCTTCTTCAGCTTCTCTTCATGGTTGACATACACCGAGGAGATGCCCAGGAGAGTCATGGAGATGAAGGAAGTCACCTCGTTGCCTGCTGAGGCGGTGTATGTCTCGACCTTCTCCTTCTTGGCTTCTTCAATCTGCTGCATAAACCACTCTCTGGATGCGTCACTCCATCCAGTCATCGCTTCTTGTAGAAGCTCACGTCGTGCCTGCTGACATGTCGAGCGGATGGCTTCTGCGATAGCGTCGGGGGTGCATCCCTCCACAGCCTTGCAAGCCTGGGCTGTCCTGCTGTTCGGATACCGCTTCGCGAAGCTCTTCACCCTCGCGACGAGATCAGCTTCGAGGACAGAGGCATCCACAAGTCCGCTCTGCCGCCGTGTATTGGCATGATCTCCGATACAGCAGGTTGCGAACATTTTCATCATACTGAAGAACCATACTTAGAAAGCTATTTGAAGTATACAAACCTCTCGCTTGCAGCTTCCTTGGCGCCCTGGCGGCTTCCCCTACACCTGGCAAGGAGCCATGCTGCCGAAAATAACGGCGCCTGCTGCCGAAAATAACGGCGCCTGCAGGCTGCCGAAAATAACGGCGCCTTCTAAACCCTAAACCCTCAACCCTCAGCAAACCCTAAACCCTAAACCCTAGTAGTAGTAGTAGTAGTCGATTTTATTAGAATGCTAGAGTAGTCGCATCGGGTACCTTCCCGGTCTAGTCTAGTCTAAATGGGTTCTCACGCTTGGCAGAGCGGCCCTTCTTGGATGGCCCGTTGTGGCATCCAGGGTTCTATCGTTGTTTCGCTGTTTCTGTTGTTTCCATACTCCTCAGTTCCGAGCCGCCGGTGCGGCCGTGTCTCCTCCGGGCCCGGGTTGACGGTTTCAGTGTAACCGTCCACCTGTCCAGTTTTTGCGCTAAGTCCATGTCCCTTCCCCGCCTGCCGCCTGTGAAGCTTCCCCGTCAGTCTGTCCTTGTTGACCTTTCCCCTGTCGTCATCCATCTGTCTCCTGTGTCCTTGCCCCTTCCTTGCCATGTTGGTTGTTTTTCGCCTATGAGGCTTCACCTTCGGTCTGTCCGTTGACCGTTGCCCTTTCGTCTTCCATCTGTCTTCTGTGTCCTTGCCCCTTCCCAGCCATGCTGATCCTGGTTGCTAGCTTTTGAGGCTTCCCTTGTGATCTGTCCTCGTTGATATTTACCCCTTCATCTTCCAACCATCTTATATCCTTCATGCTTGTTCTCTCAGGCTGTTGGTCGTGTCTCCTCGTCTCCTTGAGGTCCACAGCATGTGTTGCACTTCGAGCAGCTGGATGACTATCTTGGTCATGGCTCTGTCATTCATATCCTCGTCCATGAGCAAGTTCCGGAAATTTGTGGTCCATTCCCGCTCCATAATACTGCCTCTCACTCCTGCAATGAACGTGGCTTGTATGACCTCTGTGTTGTCGCTCCTACTTGTCATCTCTGCCCGCAGTGCTGCATATTTCTGTTCTTTCTCCTGAAACTTTGCTTTCAGGTTTGCCAGACTGCTTCCCTCGCCCGTGAACTCTGAAGTTCTTGCTATCTCCACCAGCACAATGCGATTGCTCCCTCTGAAGTAGCAGAGCCCATCTGGTATAAGATTGCCGTGCTCTGGTGCAGTCAGTCCTAGCCCTGTCATAGAGTTGATTGGCGTTTGCCACCAACTCTCCTGTTCAACACTTTTCTTCTTCCAGCTTTCTGTCAGGCATCCCTTGATTGTCTCCATTACTCTGTTGTGTGCCAAAGCGATCATGAGCTCAAATTCTTTGCAGGCTAGCTGGATATGCACCCAGCTTTCTTCCCTGCCTTCGCACCATGGGCAACAGGGGGATGTCGTCTTCTTCCACTGGAACAGCTTTTTCCTCGTAGGTGCTGACCAGGTAATAGCTTGGATGGCTGTCCGAAGTACTGATCCTCGACACCTCTGTAAGGCTCGACCTAGGATCCTTCTGCCCACTTGTGGTTCCAGGAGAAAGGTTTCCGTCAAGGTAAGGGGGGCTTCTTTCCTCCTCCGTTCCAGTTGTTCTTCTCTGATTATCTTATCCCATATTTTCAGTCGATCCATCCCCGGCCATATTTTCAGTCGATCCATCCCCGGTTCAGTCGATCCCTCCCCGGTTCAGTCGATCCATCCCCGGTTCAGTCGATCCATCCCCGGCTAAACCCTAAACCCTAAACCCTAAACCCTCGAGCACTGGGAGTACACGGCCTACGATGCGAACCCTGCTTCTGAGGCGTCTTTCTACTCTCTACTTCTGCTGTCTTCTCTTGAATCTGCAATGCTATCCCTTTGCTGCAGCTGATTACCACGTCTACATCACGCTGATGGAAGCCATATACTTCCATGATTTTTGCGATGGATTCGACTGCCACGTTGTTAAAAAAGTTTGCAAAGTCGAGGTATAACAGGATGAGGGTGTGTTGATTGCTCTGAGCGGAAAATAACGGCGCCTCCTAAACCCTAAACCCTAAACCCTATTATTATTATTATTATTATGTGAGTTTATTAGAATGCTAGAATGTTGCTCGGCCTCGTTGTGGGCTTATGCAATTTGATCCTAGTCTAAAGAGGCGCTCGAGCACTGGGAGTACACGGCCTACAAAGCGAACCCTGCTTCTGAGGCGTCTTTCTACTCTCTACTTCTGCTGTCTTCTCTTGGCTTCCTCAGCCTCAGTCAGGAGAGTTGCCTCTCCTCACCTTGGCCTTCGGTCACCACCTACTCTACCTCCATTCAGCTTCCTCAGCCTCAGTCAGAAGAGTTGCCTCTCCTCACCTTGGCCTTCGGTCGCCACCTACTCTACCTCCATTCAGCTTCCTCAGCTCAGTCAGGAGAGTTGCCTCTCCTCACCTTGGCCTCCAGCGCTTGCTCTGCAGCCACTTCCCCAGCTTCTCCTTGAGAACGTTGCGCCCAACTCCCTGCTCCTCTGGCATCTTCGCCCACTCTCCCAGCGACATGAACTCCAGGCTCCCCGGAGAGTAGAAGGTGTCGTGGAGGTTGCCAACGGCCTTGTCCAGGACCAGCTTGATCGGCTCGCTCGTCCCCGCCTCGTTCAAAGAAGCTGCATCTTCGATGACTGCTGACAGCTCGCTGACGAGCTGCATGTCCTCTTGGCTTGACGGAGATGCTGCCTCCACAAGTTGTGATCCTCTCCAGGTCTGTAAACTCCAGCCACTCTCCCTCGCTCTCCTCCTGTCGCTGCGCTGCGTCGCTGGTGCCCCGCTGACCAGCCGCCTCAGAGTCAGGCTCCTTGTCGAAGCCGACTGCTTCGAGCTTGGTTGCTGCGCCTTCGAGATAGAAGGGCAGCTCCTTCATCATGCGTCGAGCATCCTCCGTGGAGCCAAGGAGGATGCATAGCTTGGACCCGTTCCAGGACTTGGTGTTCAAATCCTCCTCCATGTCGATGCCTTCAACGTTGATCTCGAGCCTGTTAGCGATCTCCAACAAGACTCTCTTGACTCTTGCGATAGACGTGTTGCCGCCGTTGCACAGCCCCTCCATCTCCTTCCTCGTGAAGCGACCAGATGCCGCCGTCGACTTGATGATGATCTTGATCTCCTTGCCGTCCTTGCCGCCTGCCTTCTTCTGCATCCTTGATGCCTTCTTCAACTTATTTCTGGACACAAAGCGATCAGCTGTCAACTCGACTGCGAGCGCCTCTCTGATCTTCGGGTCCTCGCTGAACAGAGTCAGGTGTACTCCCTCCATCGCTTCGCTCTCTCGGAAAGCTCGAAATGCTGTATCATTCGCCTCTGGGCAGCTCGAGGAGACGATCCACTCCACCTCCCTCTGTCTCCAGATGACGTTGGCCCCTACAGCGATGAAGCCTTTCTGACCTAAGCCTTTGTGGACTTGCTGTCCTGGCGCCCCAGCGACCAGCATGCCTGCCAGCGGCTGGAGTTGGACCGCTGCAAGGGACTGGCGCAGCAGCTGATAGCGATAGACGGCAGCTATCTCAGCCGTTGTCATGCCGCCCAAGGTTAGCAGGTGAGTCAGCTCTGCCAAGCTGCCCCCTTTGCCCCAGGGTCCTCTCTTGGCTCGAATCTTGAAAGATCTATCGTGCACGATGCTCACATGTACAGCTGTGAACTTGCGACCATCGATCGCGAAGTCCTCTCTTCCCTGCCAGAGCTTCTCCGCTTGTGCATTGCGGAGGAAGGAAACAGTCACCGGGATCTCCTCAGCACTCGCTATCTCGGGTCTATACGGAGCCTTCCACATGATTGCTTTACTCTCTTGCACTGAGTCTACGATCAGTCCGATCTCTTCAAATTTCTTCTTCAGCTTCTCTTCATGGTTGACATACACCGAGGAGATGCCCAGGAGAGTCATGGAGATGAAGGAAGTCACCTCGTTGCCTGCTGAGGCGGTGTATGTCTCGACCTTCTCCTTCTTGGCTTCTTCAATCTGCTGCATAAACCACTCTCTGGATGCGTCACTCCATCCAGTCATCGCTTCTTGTAGAAGCTCACGTCGTGCCTGCTGACATGTCGAGCGGATGGCTTCTGCGATAGCGTCGGGGGTGCATCCCTCCACAGCCTTGCAAGCCTGGGCTGTCCTGCTGTTCGGATACCGCTTCGCGAAGCTCTTCACCCTCGCGACGAGATCAGCTTCGAGGACAGAGGCATCCACAAGTCCGCTCTGCCGCCGTGTATTGGCATGATCTCCGATACAGCAGGTTGCGAACATTTTCATCATACTGAAGAACCATACTTAGAAAGCTATTTGAAGTATACAAACCTCTCGCTTGCAGCTTCCTTGGCGCCCTGGCGGCTTCCCGGAGGCTACACCTGGCAAGGAGCCATGCTGCCGAAAATAACGGCGCCTGCTGCCGAAAATAACGGCGCCTGCAGGCTGCCGAAAATAACGGCGCCTTCTAAACCCTAAACCCTAAACCCTCAGCAAACCCTAAACCCTAAACCCTAAACCCTAAACCCTAAACCCTCGAGCACTGGGAGTACACGGCCTACGATGCGAACCCTGCTTCTGAGGCGTCTTTCTACTCTCTACTTCTGCTGTCTTCTCTTGAATCTGCAATGCTATCCCTTTGCTGCCGCTGATTACCACGTCTACATCACAGTGATGGAAGCCATATACTTCCATGATTTTTGCGATGGATTCGACTGCCACGTTGTTAAAAAGTTTGCAAAGTCGAGGTATAACAGGATGAGGGTGTGTTGATTGCTCTGAGCGGAAAATAACGGCGCCTCCTAAACCCTAAACCCTAAACCCTAAACCCTAAACCCTTCCTCAGCCTCAGTCGGGAGAGTTGCCTCTCCTCCCCTTGGCCTTCGGTTGCTTCATACCTGTCCACCTTCAGCGAGCAGCCTCCAGCACGTGCATCTCTGCGAATTTACTCAGTGCTATGAACAGGACGCTAAGAGATCGAAGCTCGATGTCGTCGCTCTCCGCCTCCTGCTCAAGCTCAGCAGCTGCCGTTGCCCGTGGCGACTCGAAACGCGCTGCCCCTCCTTGCCTTCTTGCTCTCTCCTTGCACGCGAGTCAAGCGCTTGCTCTGCAGCCACTCCCCCAGCTTCTCCTTGAGAACGTTGCGTCCCACTCCCTGCTCCTCTGGCATCTTCGCCCACTCTCCCAGCGACATGAACTCCAGGCTCCCCGGAGAGTAGAAGGTGTCGTGGAGGTTGCCAACGGCCTTGTCCAGGACCAGCTTGATCGGCTCGCTTGTCCCCGTGTCGTTCAGGGAAGTTGCATCTTCGATGACTGCTGACAGCTCGCTGACGAGCTGCATGTCCTCTTGGCTTGACTGAGATGCTGCCTCCATTGTGATCCTCTCCAGGTCTGTAAACTCCAGCGTCGCTGGTGCCCCGCTGACCAGCTGCCTCAGGCTCCCTGTCGAAGCCGACTGCTTCGAGCTTGGTTGCTGCGCCTTCGAGGGAGAAGGGCAGCTGCTTCATCATGCGTCGAGCGTTACAGCCTTGCAAGCATGAGCTGTCCTACTCTGCGGCCAGGCCCTAGCAGAGGCCCTAGCAGAGCACGTGACAGGAAAGACTGGGATAGACTAGGTCAAGGTAGACTAGGTTTACTTGAGGTAAACAAGTCAGACTGTGACTATCGCGCCTCATGACGAGCTGAGACGAGCCAACAATTCATAGCTCCTGCTGGCTGATCTTGTACTAGTAAATCTTGTAGATGCTCGTCGCGCTCGAGCGACACATCGGGCATGGCCTCGACGTCGCTCCCTCCTTGCAGTCCTCACACAAACACTTGTGACCACAGGGGATGAGCGCCCATTCAGCTCTTCGCTCCAAGCAGACGACGCATTCCTGGCCGCGATCTCCGACGGCTTCGTCGTACTGCTCCTGAAGCAGCTGCTGTAGCTGGCTGAAACTTGGTCGCTCGGTCTTCTTCTCCTTCCAGCATTTTTGCATGATGGAATAAACGTTAGGCGGGCATGCTGAAGGAGCCGCAAGTCGCTCGCCATCTACAACCTTGGGTCCCACTTCAGCGTCATTTGTGATTTCCCAATAAGGCACTTCTCCGTAAGTCCAGACCTCCCACATGGTCACCCCGAACGCCCACACGTCGCTCTTCTCCGAGTACTGCCTTCGTCTTATGCTCTCCGGCGCCATCCACCGGACGGGCCGAGCTGTCGAGCCTGCCGTGCTCACGCACCCGGCCCTACTCTCCCCGTACCCGCGCGAGGCCATGATGGACAGCCCGTAGTCGGCTATCTTGACGCTGAGAGCCAGGTGATCCTCCGGGTCTAGGCTGAACACAAGCACGTTCCTCGCCGCCAGGTCCCGATGCACAACCTCATGCAGCGACAGCTGCACCATCCCGTCACAGATCTGCCTCGCCACCTGCAGCTGCACCAGCAGACTCATTGTCTCCTCCTCCTCGGCGAAGTTGGACAAGATCACATCGAGAGAGCCTTTGGAAGCAAACTCAGTCACCAGGCAGCAGTCGCCGGAGCTCGGCTCGATGCTGGTGGCGAGAAGGCGAAGGAGATTGGGGTGACGGCCCAGCTCGCGGAAGATCTTCACCTCCTGGTCGAACTCTTTTCTCCTCCTAGTGCCTCCGCTGCCACTGATTCGCTGGATGGCAACCTCAGCGCTGCTGCCATGCGGATGCTGCCACCGAGCCCTGTAGACGAGCTTGGAGGAGCCTGAGCCGATCTGCTGCAGGCCCGTGAAGGACTCGAAATTCCACGATGGGATGTGACCCAACTGAGAAAAAAATTGGCTCGGAAAGGGATTCGCACATCGAGATACAAGACATGGCACAAAAGACCTGGGAAGCAACGTCGTGCTCCTCCCTCTCCTTGCGCTGCTGCTCCTCCCTCTCCTTGCACTGCGAAAACAAAACCAGGAATTTTCAAAATAAATGTCAGTCCAATCAAATCAAGGATCGAAAGTATCGATACTTTCGATCCGATGCTTGATTCAACTTCACTTGAATTGCTGTTGGGTTGAATCGAGCTCTGCTGTACTGAATTGGAGGTTGCATCTTTAGTGTCTGGAGTTGTTTGTGATTGCGATGGCATGTTAGATGCATTTCCACCAACGTTTGATACTAGTACAATGTCTCTGTTCTCTTTCACTTTGAAAAGGGATTTCTTCTCACGCTTTGGGGGAATTTGCCGGGCAACTGGACGATCAACATGAGGCATGACTGGACTTTGAACATCCTGGCGGTTTTGATACGCTGCAGCTGCTTGCATCGCCGCCATCTGATTCCAGTACATTTGAAAACCAGGCGATAAAGCAGAACCGGGCATGCCCGAGGTTGCATCTTTAGTGTCTGGAGTTGTTTGTGATTGCGATGGCATGTTAGATGCATTTCCACCAACGTTTGATACTAGTACAATGTCTCTGTCCTCTTTCACTTTGAAAAGTAATTTCTTCTCATGCTTTGGGGGAATTTGCCGGGCAACTGGACGATCAACATGAGGCATGACTGGACTTTGAACATCCTGGCGGTTTTGATACGCTGCAGCTGCTTGCATCGCCGCCATCTGATTCCAGTACATTTGAAAACCAGGCGATAAAGCAGAACCGGGCATGCCCGAGGTTGCATCTTTAGTGTCTGGAGTTGTTTGTGATTGCGATGGCATGTTAGATGCATTTCCACCAACGTTTGATACTAGTACAATGTCTCTGTTCTCTTTCACTTTGAAAAGGGATTTCTTCTCATGCTTTGGGGGAATTTGCCGGGCAACTGGACGATCAACATGAGGCATGACTGGACTTTGAACATCCTGGCGGTTTTGATACGCTGCAGCTGCTTGCATCGCCGCCATCTGATTCCAGTACATTTGAAAATCAGGCGATAAAGCAGAACCGGGCATGCCCGCTGCCATATTGGGATTCACGTTCGCATTGGGGCCTGGTGCGATTCCCGGGGACATGCCGGTAGGGATCGGTGCAGCAGCCATGCACGGATTCATATTTGCTCCCATGTTAGCAGTCGGCACATGAGACGTCATCTGGTGACTATGCCCCTGGGTTGTTGGAACAGTAGGTCTCGCCGGTATAGCTTGAGGTCCAGGAGGCTGCCCTGGACCCGATTCTAGACTAGGAAAGCCCGGTGAAGTCATGTGCTGCCGCATCATGGCTCCAACGCGGCTTCGTGATTGTGCGTTCATCGAAGCACTTGACAAAGCTGAAAGGAGTCATCACTTATTTACCAGTCTGCAGAAAAAGTAACAAAACCTGTTGTGTCTTGATCAGGTGAATCGGGGCTATCGGAAAGTGCAGGCGCTGTTTCATAAGGCTGTACATGGTTTGGAATTTGATTTGACCCATTCTTCTGCGAGCTCATGTTTGGTTGCTGCACAATGATTCCTTCAGGGCCTGTCAAGATGGTGAATACTTTGAGGTCAGACGAAATGGTCAGATAATGGCTCACCAGGTCTGGTATGTTGTCCCCCCTCCCCCCGCTGCAGAATGGAACCAAGGAGGCAGAATAGAGTCAGTAAATTATCGTGCAGATGGTGTCATGGCAAACATCATTCTTGGCATTTCTTTGCACAATTCAGCACACCAGGAAGCAGGTTGAGACATTGGCTCTACCCGCCTCGGTCTCACACATGCTCCACATCGTACAACACAACGGTTCAAGGAAAGGGAATGAAAATGTTTTCGATATGTACAAAGCAGTACGATAGATTCCTCTACAAATATCACAAAATAATGTGACCACCAGCATGACCTCGACCTCTGCCGCCTCTGCCTGCCTGCACGCGGCGCCTTGGCCAGGGAAGGCTCCCCTACCACCTCCCCCCATACGCCTGGAGTACCGGTAGTGCCAGCCTCCGGCCCACCCTGATTCGGGAATCCTTCTTGAACTCCTCCTCCTCCCCGTCCCCCTCCCCTCCTCGTCCCCCTCCTCCTCCCCCGGCGCCGCCGCCGCCACTTCCATTGCGCGGCAGCTCCTGCCTTTCTAGAGTCCTTCCTAGGACCTTGGCAGTATATACTAAGACCCTACCCCCTCAAAGGTTATATCCGAGGGGTGAAATGCACAAGGACGAGGGGTGCTGGTAGATCACATGACACTGCTTTTTAACTTAACTTTGAGTAAAGAAAGGACAGGGGGTCCATTCAGTGGTGGGATCTGGTCAATTTTTCCTATTGAATCATTATAACAAAACCACCCGAGCACTAAACGACCCCCCTCAAAAGTGACAATTAATTTTTATGGCGCAATCCCTATATAGGAGGAAGCTCCTGGAACATAGGTATATCTTAGGTTTTTGAGTAAAGATTTACTTAATTCCTTAATTCAAAAACTTGAAAAAATTTCCAAGTGTGGCGCAATGGTGGCGTTATGGACGCTTTGTATCGGCTTCTGCGTCTTTTCCATGCATATACTCATTGATTGTTGCTATGTGTTGTTGTTCAATCATTCCTTTGAACAAGTATTGAATGTATGTATGCATGAGATGGTGATGATGAAGAGGAGGTGGACGAAGACAAGGAGGAGGAGGTGGTGGAGCCTGGAGGAGATGGACGTGGAGGAGATGAAGATGATGATGACGAGGACGTTAGGAGGATGAGGTGGTGTGGTGTTGGATGTGTAGGTGATGAAGATGATCATGAGGATATGGAGGTGATGAAGATGGTGATGAGCATGAGCATGTGGAGGTGATTACACATATCTCACTCTAGCAATTTTTCATTCACGTTATCTAGTATCGCAGGAAGGTTTTACCATCGCGATACTGTAAGTTAGTTCTTATGTTCTCCATTAACCCTCATTACAGCTTCTATCTATCCTGCTCCTCTTTCGTGTTCTCTCGTTCTTTCTGAGCATGTCTACCACTGTCAACCAACATAACAGACTGAAGTTCGACACGTCCTCTTGCGTCGGAATGGCACCTGTCACCCTCTGATACTGCTCAAACAAGTAATTTTCGCAATGGTCGAATATGAAATCAGCCTCTCTGCGATCGGGGTTGGCCTTGTAGATACCCAGAGCGCTGGCTTCGGCATCGATCATTCTCACCATGAAATTCAGGTCAGAATGTCTCTTCCCATCAGATTTCGTAGGGAAGTCTATACCTCTCATGGACTTGAATGGAGGTAGCTTCGTATCTGCGTGTCCGAAATGATAAATCATGTACATGCTTCTTGTTGTGTTGCCACCCCACTCAAACTTGCACTCGTCCACTTGGCTGCTTGTGCCCGCCCCACTCCCGCTTGGCATGGCGGCCACGCTTCCACTTGCCGGGCCAGTTTGTGCTGATATTGAGTCCATTGCACTTCCTCCATAGATGCTCGTTGGCATCGGCATCCCGGTTCCCGCTTCATCTTGAACCTGCCGTATCTCTGTATTGCTCACACGCCCGTGCTCCGTTCTGATCAGAATTGTATCCATCTTCTCATTGAATCTGTTCTGAGCTTCAAGTAAACGACTTTGCGAATCCAACATCCGACTTTGCGAATCTAGAACATTCTGAACGAAGTCTCCACTGACCGTCACTGCATTCACCCTACCATCACGGCTGTTCTTGCATACAAAAACTCAATGAAATGAGCCATATGCCCGTGATACATTTTTCGTGTGCTGTCAGCTAGATTGTTGTTCAAAATATCTTCCATATCGCGTCTTAATCGTTCTGAATCCTCCAATCTTAGCAATTCTCGACGTGAAAGGGCAGCATTATGAGCCTGGGGTACTGGCTGTGGAGATCTAAGACTCGAATCTTGAACTGATATTGCTGGAACTGCCTGAAGCTCTGACGCTCCAAAGGCCTCTGCGGCTTGGGGGGCTTGGGGGGCTTGGGGGGCTTGGGGGGCTTGGACGGCTTGGGCGGCTTGGGCGGCTTGGGCGGCTTGGGCGGCTTGGGCGGCGGCAGATGCTATTTGATTGCATTCTGCCTGTCCACATTCCCCTGTTCTTTCATACTCGTCCATGTTACTAGCACAAATCGCATGGAAAAGACGCTTGCAGCGGCTGCATACTTCCAAAGGACATACTTCGAAATGCTCAGGAAGTACCTTGCACAGGGAACCGCTTTCTCTGCCGCCAAACAAGCATCGCCCGACAGATATTGCTCCCTGCATGGTGGGGCTACAGAGTAGTACCACCCTGGAACTCCTAAAATATTTCATTACAATTTTCTCTGAGGGGAACTTGAGTATACTATAACTTGTATTGAAATTCCGATATGAGTAACAAATCAATTCCAGATTATGCACGTGCTTCATTCTCATGCACGTTCACATATGCCTTATGACGTACGAAAAGGACCCACCTAAGGTCATATACTCCTACAAACACGCCTAGTGCTCCCGACTCGTACCTAAGTTGCTAAGTTGTTTCCTTTATTTCAGCCCTCTTGCCTCGGCATGCTTGGTAAGAACGCAACATGCTAGGGAAAGATCAGCCCCAACTGATAAACAGAAGCAAGAATACAGAGTGAATAAATTCCAAAGGAATGGTCAAGATCATTACGTTAGAACAGCAGACAAGCACTTCCTCATAGCTTGACAAGATTGTGATGGCTATTGTACATGATGAAATTCGTGGACAGGGATTCGAAGGGGGCCTCTCACCTCTTTCCTACCACGGAGCATCCAGGCAGCATGCAAAAGGCAATTTTCTGATGTTTCAAATGAGGTGATTCGGAGAAAATACAAGCGGTTGTGATGAGATGCTGGCAACAGGACGGAAATGTGACCGATCAGAATTACGATCTCTACAAGGTACTGGGGGTTTCCAAGTCATCAGAACTGTACACAATTAAAGGAGCATACATAAAGAAGGCTGCATTATGGCATCCTGATCGCAATGCACACACGCCAACACTTGCAAGGTCTTTGCATGACTCAGCGATTCCTATTTCTAACATTTTATTGTGGATCGTTGGGTGTGGTGATCAGAAAGAAATTTCAACAAGTACAGAACGCTTTCGCAATTTTATCAAACGAGGACACTCGCAGGTCAGATTAATATGTGTTTATGAACATTGAATCTAATTTCTTACACTTTCCCAGACAATATGACAGGGGTGAATTCAAATTCATATCTGATTTATTGAGGCAGAAAGATTCTGGAAGGAACACAGGATATTAGAACGGAAACACTGCAGGAGCAGTTCGACATTAGATCAAAGTAATGAAGTCGAGAACTATAACAAACGAATGGGCTTGTCGTAATAATGGTTGTCAAACTCTCAAGCGCCATCACGCTAGCCTTGTATCAGTCTTCCTGTTACTCTGCTTGAGCTTATCTTCTGCTCTCTACATGAATGTGGACTTCAGTTTGGAAATGCCTAAAAGCTTTCGGTAAAATGCTGAAAACCTTTTGCGAGCCCTAAATTACCTATAGACTCACTGGAGAAAGCAATTACAGTGTTCTTAGCAAAATACCGGTATCATATCTAAATATTCTGCAGGAGAAAGTAACTTTGACACTCTAGGCTTTCCGAAAATTGATTGATAGAGAAAGAGAAGAAAAATTCGAGAAATCATGGAGAAATCTGCTTCAAAAAAATGTCTCTGAATCGCTGATGTACCCTCTTGGAGCTCTCCACGGCCGAGAGAGACCTGCTGAGGCGACCGCCGTTACCATACCGGACACATGCGACCTGCCTGTAAGCACTTCTCTCTACTGACAATGATCCCTTGTGAATTTATGCTGTGTAGCGTTTGTCGGACTTGAGTGGTCCATTCATATACTTCAGTCTGCATGAGGTTTGCTTGCTCTGCTTCAATTCTTATCTGACTTGAAATTCCAGATTGCACATCTCCGGGACGTCGACATGATTCTACGTATCAACTTGAATGATTACACGTACTGGTGCATTCCATTTGGAAGAACAAACAATGATTGCGATGGAAACACTAGAACTGTGATCGAACCTCGATCCCTCTCAGCTGCTGACGTGCAAGGTAGGCTCAAGTCCAGCTACCCCTCCTCCATGATGGAATCAGCTATGTCGCCGTCACTTGCTCCATTCCAGACTTTAGATCAGCAGATGGGAGCTGCAGAGAGCTCCTGCTTGGAACCCGAGGATATCTTTTAGCTTTCTCATCTGCCCCCTGTACGGTAAGCAGCCGAAAATGATTTCTCTTCCATGAATTCACCTGCTTCTTTGGCATGAAGCGAATGATACTTGATTCCAGACAGGTTTTAAGCTCCAGCTTTCCAACATCTGTATGATTCAGTCTTCGAACCTCTCGTTACCATGTGCAGTTTGTCGAACGACTATTCACTCTTCTGGAGAATTCTGTCAGAGCAAGAATGAACTTCAACTTCGTGAAATCTTTTCAAACTTCAAACCAACGTGAGTCCTCAAATCACAGACTCTTTCTTACATTTTTTTTACAGATACGTGGAAAACTTTTTGAACTTCAGCTTTGAGAACGCTAACGGCCGCCCTGATGCCGCAGCCGCGGCCGATTGCGGACAGTAGCAGAGTTCGGTGGACTCAGTCCGAGCGGCTCAGTGGCTCCGGGCGGCCGCCTTCCGTAGCCATCGGCTGTCAGAGGGCGAGCCAGTGGGAACTTGACACTTCACGGCAATCAGCCTGTGCGGTCACCGGACACGCCGCCCCGGCGCCGGGCGTGCCCGGCGGCCGCGCCAGGTCACTGAGTCAGCGCGTAATTGAAACTTGAAAGTAAACTCACACACGGTAGTAATCGCTGTAATTGAGGCATGACGGTCACCGGGTTCTGCCGCCACCACCCCTTCCGATCGGATCCGAGTGCGATTCCGAAGTTCGGCCGCGGCGAGCCGCCGGGCCCGGGCCGGGGGCCCCGCCGCCGCCTGGGCGGGCCCGGCAGTTATTCGTAGACGACCGTTACTCAAGAACAAGGAGTAATAACGCGAGAGGATCTCCAGCAGGAGGGTACTAGGGCCTATTACACTGATAATGGGTCTAGGTGTGATAGGGTATGGTGGTATCTACTCTTACGGACCGTGAGGGTGGGTACGGAAAGGGTGGGTTGTAAACAACAAAAGAGATGGAATCGGGTGGGTCGTGGTATTGAAAAAGGGGGTGGGGAGGTAAAGTAGTAGAGGACATGGGGTGGGCCTTCAAAGTAGGTGGTAGTAGGGTAGCTTGAAATTTAGGGTAGATGCAGGACTGCCGTCGCGTTGGCAAGGCAGAGAGAATGAATGTAGGATAGTGAAAAGACGAGAAACATGCAAAGAAATAATTGAGAAATGCGTAGAATAAGAGAAAAGACTGGGAGATGTGTAGAATAAGAGAAAAGGCTGGGAGATGTGTAGAATAAGAGAAAAGGCTGGGTGACGTGTAGATTAAGGGGAAACTGCTTGGACAAGGAAATATCTTGATAAGAGACAGAGTGGAACTTGAAGTCTCTCGAACTTGTTCTTACCGTAGAGATGTTTTTTAAACATTATTTCGTTGAAATTATGTTATGACAAAGTTCTGATTTTTTTCTTTCTTCAGCCAAAGAGGAATGATGGCAAATGGAAATTCTGCATTCCTCCAGCAATGGGAGGAATTGAGGAAACGAGCAAGGCAGTTGGAAGCCGACGTGGATGGCAAACTGATAGCATATAATCGGATGAGCATTTCACAGGTGCACCTTATCTCTTCACCTCTTTTGATGTTTGTATGTATGAGTGTATTGACCATGAAGCAATGGATAGTTTCCCGTGCATGCAAATTGCTATCAAAAATTCCTTCCCTTCTCTTCTTATTGTGCGAATTCATTGATGCGCGCTGAAAACATGAGAGCAATTGAGTTCGATTTGAGCTAGCTATGTTCGATTTGAGCTTGCTATGTATCAATATTTAGTATACAGGATTCGCCTCTGGCTGCTGCTGCTGCTGCTGCTGACACGGAAAGGGATGCCTTGTTGCAGAATGGAGATTCTGTCTCGGCTTCTTTGGCTGCCGAGCTTGAGTCCCTTCTCTTGCAGGTCAGACGTCAACTTGTTACTTGCTGAAAGATCATGACTTGATTGTCTTTCTCACTCCATTTCAGTTGTCTGAAACTAATGATGGGATGGGACGATGCGTAAGTGATTGCCAGACTGGCGAAGGAGCTCGGATGTCAAATGTTCTACAACGTCACAGGGTATGAAATGGCTAAACGTTCGCTCGTAGTGCACTCAGATTTTCGCAAGGAACTCCTTCATGAGTACGAAAAGGAGTTTCGAAAGATCAAGGCTAATATCAAAGTAACGCAGAGCTCCTCGAATGTCGTCTGATGTGAAAACAGGAACAACGTGAAAGAGACGATCTTCTCCATAGCGTTCGACAGGATATAGGCGAATTTAGAACAGGTTTTCAGCTGCGATCGAATATTCATTTTTTGTTGACTGCCCTAGCTGCAAGCTCGCGGACAGATTCGCTGGTGCGCGAACGGGGAGCAACACAGCACAGGTGAGTTGAAGAGCTCAGGAGAGAGGTATCTGATTATCTTGCAGTTTAAGAACAGTCGACAAGATTCTTAGCGGGGCAGCAACAACCTACGATGCACTTCGGAGTCAGAGACAGTTCTACAAGTGAAAATCGAAACAGCACTCGACTCCGTCTAACTCTCTCGCAGCAACGTAGCCCTAAAGCTCTCCTCTTTCCGCTCCCGACTACCGACGATCGACTCGTTGATTGGTTAGTTGAAGCATCATATTTGCAAGAGACTGACACAACAAACTAGGTCGCATACAGCGTCGAAAGAAGATGGAGAGCATTATTCTTGCTGTGGTGATCTTTCCTGTCGCACAGTTATGCTCTGAACCTTTGTTCGTTTGGCTAACGACAGGTCATCGCATTCTGCGCGATTATTGTAATCTACTTCTCTATCCTTCGATAGAGGCTTGCAATGTCTTTGGAAAAATTAGTCTAGGGGCTACATGCATCTTGTTCACACAGAGACTAGAATATACCTTATTGGGGTAGAACTTGGGTAGCCTCGCAATGTGCTTATGATGCACTCGGATCTGCAGATGGTGGGAAAAGCGTGTCAGTCACTTGAGCGCACGGGGCCGTAAACTTCACCCTCGCAGACAAAGCTCGAATGCTGCAGTCGCTTCGGACGTATTCGCAAATGTCCCTAGCAATTGCTAATTGAGCCGACGGCAGGAAGCAAACAGTCGTACGTTATCGTCGTACGCCACTAGGAGAAGCGCTCCGTCGTTCGATTCCTGTCATCGTCATCACCCCCTGCCCAATCTTTGCAGAATTACACACAGCAGAGGCATAATTTCTCGCTGAGAACAAGGTGATCAAACGTCTGCGAAGAACATCAACGACAGGGAAATTACAAACCGTTCTTACCCGCCATGCATGATCTTGTATCCATCCTTTACACATTGATGAGACCGTATGATGCACTGTGCATGGTCGTGAGGTGCTTGCTTGGGTCTGGCACGAATGACACCTGAACTCCTTCTCTCAAACAAAATTTATGTGTGATGTCTTGACCAAATGTTTGTATGTGTGAACCTGGAACGGGTGGAACACATGAGACAATGACGAGGAAGGATAATAAGCCGCCAAGATAGAATGTGAAGAACTTCCATCAGAACTTCCATACCTCTAGGGTTGGGATGCACACCATGAGCCATAAAAGCATCCGAGTCAGTCGGATCAGACCAGAGTACCTTTTGAAACCGGGTCAGTTCTTTCATCGCTGGGTCCTTAGCCTCCCACTTGAGTAACAAATGCTGGTCCTTGAGCCTGTTTGCGTTACATCAATCAAGGAATAGAGTCAAATCTTGGAAAACCTCGTTTCTCAACGGCCGAGGGATGTCGTCAGCGAGGTTTTTCAATCCCCATGTTCCATCGCCTAGTCCTCCATGTAACGTGAGGATGCTATCTTCAATCAGAGCTGACAGAGGAAGCCAATCGAAGACTTCGTGTACCGAGTGATATACATTCTCTCCCTCCTGCTCCCCCAATGCGGTTATACAGGCTTGCCGAAAACCGACCTTGCCCATGAACTCATTTTGAGCTCGAAATTCGTGGTTTCCTCGAACAAGAAAAATCTTGAGAGGATAAAGAATCTTGAGAGCACAGAGAAGCACGACAACTTCGAGTTGATGGCATCCTCTATCCACCCAATCACCGTTGAAGATGTAAGCAGTGCTCTCAATGTCGCCCCCATAATGCGATGGGAAACCGAAACTACTTAGTAGCAACAACATGTCTCTGAGCTGCCCATGGAGATCCCCGATGACTTTGCAAGGTGCAGGTACATGCACGAGTGTCGGTTGCAAGGCAACGATGTTTTTACAAGCTCCCATAATGATCATGATGCGATCTGCTTGTCCTTCAATGGTGTCCTCCTTAAACATCCTGGACAGAAGGGAACCATTTCGCTCCCATTCTTCGTCTCCGATGTCTTCGGAGAGCCATCGCGTCTTCAGTGCCAGGTTTTGCATCCTTGAGACCACCCCAGAGGCAATCGAGTGCTCGATCGTCCCGCGAGGAGCAGCGATGTAGCCCCTCCAGTCTCCTTCGCTCTCCAAGGTTGGGTCGAGGAGGAACTCCTTGTTGACAGCGCTCGGACCAATCCACAGCGACGTGACATCAGGACAGTGAGTGTCATTGCTTGCTAGCACCTGGCGAGGATCCAACACAACCTTGGGAGGAAGCGCTTCAGAATCCGACTGTTGTCTGCTGTGGCTCCCCAGAAAACGCCTCGTACGAAGGCTCCGCGTTCTTAGGCCGACTGATTGCATCTTCCTTTTGTCTGAGATCAGCCGCAAGAATGCTTCCTCCGTGAGTTCCGAACACTCACCGAGCCCAATAGCATCCATGCACCAAATCACATGATCCTCTCCTCTACACATGTCACGCATGAATGCTGCAATCTCGTTCCTAGAAAGCCTGCCGTCTTGATCTTCATCGTAGAAATGAAACAAAGCCGAGCTTGCAATCAAACGAGTCTCTACATCGGCTCTCTCGTCCATCTTGCTAACCGCTTCCTTGACAAGTTCATAACGTTCAAATGCTGATCTCCTCATCACACCTGACGCACGATACCACGCCATACCCGCTCTCCTGTCCATCCCCAGCTCGTTCTTAGATGCTGAGAGAAAGCGTTCAAGTTGCTCTGACTCTGTCAACTTGGTCCACCCTCGCTCGCCGCCGTCGCCTCCCCTCGTCTCAGGCTCCGGCTGCCGACATGCTGCCCCATACAGCATGTCGGGCGCCCTGGCTTCAGGGTGGGACCTTCCTCTTTGCTCTATTTCCATCTTGCTGCCCTGGACCTTCCTAGGCACTTCCCAAAATATTGAGTAAACATACAAGTAACCGGCAAAGGCCCGCATCAGGCATCTTGGAGATGGTGACAGGAGCAGCGGCATGAGGGAAGGGGGAAGGAACAGCGAGGTAGCTGAAGGTTTAGAGGATAGACAGCGAAGAGATAGTTGAGGAGAGGGTTTAGAGGAGAGACAGCGAAGAGATAGTTGAGGAGAGGGTTTAGAGGAGAGACAGCGAGGAGATAGTTGAGGAGAGGGTTTAGAGGAGAGACAGCGAAGAGATAGTTGAGGAGAGGGTTTAGAGGAGAGACAGCGAAGAGATAGTTGAGGAGAGGGTCTACTAGACGTGGAATAGCAAAACTAGGATGATACGTTGATACCCTTGCCCGCTTCTGCGATCCATGGATGTGATTCTGTCTCAGTTTATTAAGGAAGACGAAATGAACATCGACGACCACGAGGAGCGAAATGATCATGAAACGGCCAACTCACAAGATGGTATCGAACAAGTGGTCATCTCCGACGACGAAGACAACGATGTCCAAATCTGCGTGCAAGAAGAAACAGCATATTTCAACGATTCTCGTTTTCAAGAAAAGGATAACAACAAGCAAGACAGAGGTTACGCACAGCATACATCAGAGCAGGTGGGTGCTCGAAACCTGAGCAGCAGCAACAGCGAACAAGAGCACGAGCCATCAAATCCTTCACAACATTCAAGCTTGCAAGCGCCAGATCAAGATGCCGCCGAAACTTACATGGATGACGACTGTGTTGGCGAGCCGTCGAAGAGCGAGGCCGACAGCGTTGCATCGCAGAGCTCTGGGTGGAGGAAGAGATCTCGAGAGGATGATTCTTCTGTCAACGAAGATCATTCGGTAAAGTGTCGACGGGATGACTCCTCCGCCAGGGCTGCGGCAGGGAGGACAAGCGAGGGAGCACACGAGGCATCGGGTGTTGAGCAGCTGGAAGATCCTTTGCCTGCAAAGGGGACTAACCAGGACACTATGCTTTATCGCCCATCGCCTGGATCAGACGCACAGCAGGAGCAAGTTGAAGCTCTTCTGCCCTTGCGGATCAGCGGCAACAAGTCACCTGGAGCATCGCAGCCGAGAGAATCTGGGTCTTCGGACCCCCTCGTAGGGCATCGCATCCAAGTGACGAGAGCAGCCGCAGATGTCCTGAAGCTCGTTGACTTGTCGCAGATTCTCGAAGACACGGCGCCCGATTGCTGGAGAAACGTCAAAGTAGCTTGTTGACATGTTTGAGAGCTCTGTGCCTGATCGCGATGACTTTCAGGTGTCTGCTTACTTCCTACAGACAGGTCTGCATGAGATAGAGTACCTCGATAGACCGGGTACACGAGTTGCTAAAGACTTATCAGATGTGAGCACGACGTGCTTGCTTTCAAAACTTCTAATCTAGTGACAGAAAATCATCAAATTTCTAGATGGAGGAGAATTTTATCAAAGAAAATCTCGAAGTCAAAAGACGACTGAAGTGCATGTAGAGATCAAACCAGAGAAAGCCGAGGAAGGGAGACAAGACTGTATTCCAGCTTGTGCAAGAAACCTCAAGAGAGCTGAAGACATCTTGCAAGAAAGAAGGAGATTGGTCCGTTGATCTTTGTGCTGCAAAAGAAAGTTGAGCCGGATGAAATGCCCAGATCAAAGAGTCATTGCACGGGTTGAAGGTGTCGTGCAAAAAGAGCAAAAAAGAGGTATGAAGGTTTGATTGTTATGACGATCGTTCTGATGATCCGAAGAATTCTTTTCAATGCGATCTCTTTGACTCTTTTCTGGGCAAGTGTGATAGTTGCCATTTGCAGGGCGAGATCGTGATGATCGATGATGACCTATTCATCAAATATACGGACAAGTGTATGACTATGACAGACTTCATTGGGGATCACGATGACGTTAAGTGAGTATGTTTGTTGACCGTTTGGCGTTCATTCATTTGCCTTTTTGCCACCTCTATTTCTTTCTTTTGATTGGTGCCGTGCAGCCCTCACACCAAGCTCATCGTCTCTGGATCAACCATGACCCTTGCGCATTACGAGACTCTCCTGTCCGGATACGGAAGATTAAAGGTGATCGGCATTTTCACTGTTGTTACACAAATTCCTTCTCTCCTCATCCATTTCGATTTGTACACCTCTGCCCCCCTCTCTTGCTCTCCTGTTGTTTTCCTCGTCTCCTTCCCCCGATCTGCGGCTTCACGTGCTACCTCTACGATTATCTTCTCGCCTCGGTGCCCCTGTTCTCCTCTGCTCAGTCCGACGATGTCAATACAGCTGACCAACGGGCGGCGCGTGAGAGCGAAATTTGATGAGTATGACTGGTATGGGGGCGTGATAGTCGGCTACGACAGCACCACATCCAAGTGATTTTCTTCTGCCTCCCATTCCCCAATAATCTGTGACGAGCTCCACAGCTACGAGGTTCGTTTCGATGACGGTGAACAGATTCAGCTGCGGCACATGATCTTTGACAATGACGGCTTCTTCCTCGATGACGTCACGTTCTCTCTCCGTTGGTCGACTGATGCTGACGAGCCCAATAGGCGCGAGACTGCGGAGTCAAATTTCTCTCGCGGGGAAGCAGTCAGGATCTTCACCAACACTCTGACATATTTGAGGGGGGGAGCAGGTAAAGCTGTATCCTCCTCCTCCTCCTCCTCCTCCTCCTCCTCCTCCTCCTTCTCACTTCTCAATTTTCCAAAGCCGTTTAGATCGCATCTCGTCGGAAGCACTGGGAGACAATAGACAGCATTTGTAAGCCCCTACCCATATTCCTGCCCCTGTCCTGCTGCTACCCCTGCGCAACGCATTTCTCGCAGCGCCTTCTCTTCGATCTCTGTTGTTGCTCTTTGACGTGTTCCGGTCCTTGGGCAAAGATCGCCTCGGGATGACCAGGTCAAGAAGCGAGGAAGGTTCTCTCTTAGCTGTTTGTCAGCTGCTCATGCTGATTACAAACCTGAAGGAAGAAGAGAAGTAAAGAACAAGATAGACATCGAGAGCTCCGGGGGGAGGACGAGCGAATGTTTCATGCTGCCCCTTCTGCATCCCTGGGAGGGAGACATGTGAGTAGAGTCCAGCTCGGCACCACCTCTGCTCTTCACTTCTCACCCGTCTGACCGGATCGACAGGGCAAGGGCAAGAGAACATCAGACCTCGGAGTGTCGAGGAGGAGATGGATGACCCCTCTGCGGAATCAGCGAATAGGGGGTAGTTGGATGGCGGGCAGAAGGATGCGAATGTTCTGCTTCGAGGTGTCAGACTAGCCGGGGAGCTGCTGGGGCTGACGGTACAGCAGGATCTCTGCTGGAAGGAAGGAAAGGTTGTCGCATGTGAGCCCGACGGCCGGCACGAGATTGAGTTTGCGGTGAGGTGAGGAGGAGCGAGGGTTGTGGGTAATGAGCATCTGTACTCAGCTGGAGACGAAGACGCAAACCAGGCAGCTGGGACCTGAGTTCTGGCAGTTTGACTCCGAAGAAGGAATGCCAGCGCGGCAAGACAGCAAAGTAATCAAAATACTGTTTAGTTCCTTACTAGAAGATGCGATGACAAGGATGTAGCAAACAAACATGCTTACTCTCAGCCAAATTACTGATGTTTCTTTGATTTATTGGCTACTCATCTGACATACCTTTAGCAGGAGGCGATGAATGAAGAATGCCACAATGCTCTTCTGAAACTTCTTGGCCGATTGACGCGCCAGGAAACTGCTGATCCTTTCTTGGAACCAGTGGACCCTGTTGAGATGGGAATATTAGGTGAGGAGAGTGGAGCACAGAGGGACAAGGAAAAGAGGAGGAGAAGAGGCTTAGACTCCCAACAGATTACTTCAACGTTGTCAAGAGCCCGATGGATCTGGGGACCATTGACTCAAATCTTGAGCACAATCTCTATTCGTCTCCTCTCGAGGTTGCTGCTTTCTCTCACTCGATGTGATCGTTGACCATGCCATACAGGTACTTGAAGATGTCCTTCACATGCTGGACAATGCTGTGCTCTACAACAAGCCTGGAGATGCCGTAGTGAAGCAAGCGGCGGCAATGAAGACAAAATTCATATCTCTCGTGAATGGCTCAGAGGTTCGACTTGAATCGTCGCCCTCCTCTCATCTTCTCTTCTCTCGCACCCTGGCCTCCATGAGTTGCTGAGAACGTCGCAAGGTTTTAAAGTCTCTCAAGTGGGAGAGAGCGAATGAGGAGGCGAACTTGGTCGCGTCCACGCAGAAGCTCAAGAGGTCCAGGGCCTCAGGCAAGAAGTCTTCTGCTCGTACAGGTGCACCCTCCTGCTCCTTGCCCAGCTCTTGACTGTCCTGTAAAGCGGCGCCCAGTGGCGTCCATGAGCCGCAGTGGCAGACGCCGCATGGCGAGTGGCTCAAGGACGGCAGGTGGCTGGTCGGCCGGAGAATTCGGGTCAGTCAGTGGTGACGAGGGGGGAGGGAGGAGAAACTTTTGAGCGTGCAGAGTAGAAGAGCGAGAGAGCGGGGGGGGGAAGAGGCAGGAGAGAATGACGGGAGCTGACAGGTGTATTGGGATGACGATGAGAAATGGTATGAAGGCATAGTCAAGTCATACGACAAGAGCCTCAATGCTAGTGATAGGTACCTCTCTTATCCTTACCCACTCTCTTGCCAGAACCCCTCCCTCTCCCTCTTTCTCCCTATAACCACACACCTTCCCCCCACACTCTCACACCTCCGCCCCATCCCCTCCCCTTCTGCCTCCTCCTCTTCGTACCTTGTGTCGTTGCGTTGCGTTTCCGCACTTTTGACGCCTCCTACAGCCATGGGCACATTGGACCCGTGCACGAAGTCTCATACGAGGACGGGACGTACCTGGAGAACCTGCGAACGGCAAGCTGGCAGATCGATCTGAGCGAGGGGGAGGCAGGAAGGTGTGCGACGACTAGAGCAGAACTAGAGCAGAACTCACTTGAACTTCAGCCCCATCAGCATCCTGAGGATGAACATGAGCCCCTCCTGCCCGCAGCCTCAGGCCTCCTCTCCATCTCTCCTTCGCTCGTTGCTGACGTGGCAGGCAGGCTATCGTAGGAGTCAAGCAGGATGTATCCTCGTCGTCTCCCAGGAAGGATCTTCAGTTCGCCATCCTCTTCGACAACCGGGAGGTAGAGGGACAGCGTCTTCAAGGCAGGAAGTGACTCGACTGCTCAGATGCGATGGGTGGGGAATCTCACGCTGGATCAGAAGTTCAAGTGAGGAGGAGGAGCAGTCTACCCGACCAGACTGAGGTGCTCTGACAGGGACCTGCTCCTCTCGTTTCTGCGCACAGCCTTTCCTGACGGCTTCTTCCTCCACCCATGGATGAACGATCTCAAGGAGCACGTGACGGAAGAAGGCTGAGCTGCTGCTTGTGATTGTCCTGTGCAGATGTGGCGATGGGGTTATAAGGAGAAGGAGTTGAGCTGCGAGAAGAGTGCGCCCACCAGCGACAACCTCGTCAAGCGCGTCAACGCGGTGCAGGTAGAGAGCTGCAGGATGCAGAGGCTGTGGAGCTGAGCGCGGCTTGAACACGTATAGGTTGAGCATGGGAAGACAAGGTATCGCTATCAACTCAAGGGAGGAGGAAACCGCTGGGAGGTGAAGGATGTGTGCCGCACGCGAGCCTGAAAATGACGAGAAAACTAGGACATCGGAGAGGATACGCCTCCTCTGCTGCACAAGAAAGCTGCTCTCTTCCTCCTCAACGGCCTTGGCGTTGTCTCTGTCTTCCTGGGGCGCGACAAGCACGCCCACCTGCTCCACCACCTCAACGTCTACTCAGAGTTCGCGCGAGGATGGGACGAGCGATGTAGAGAGTACGAAGCTGCGGCCGCCGAGCAGGGGCCGCAAGTCAGTCAGGAGCCTGGAATGAGCGAGTCTGCACTGCACGCTTCTCCTTAGCCGCTTGTAACACTTAAGTCGTATGTGAATGTCTCCCGCTCCTTCTCCGTCCCCTGCCTTGTCTCTCTCGTTGGCTCGACCTGCATGTCCACCGACTCAGCGAGTCCGAGCAGTCACTGGCACTCAGTCAAGGCTTGAAGCGCGGCTCAGCTGTGGCTCAGCAGGTGGCTCAGCAGGTGGCTCAGCAGGTGGCTCGGCTCAGCTGTCGGCTCAGCCTCAGTCTGCCTTCGGAGGGGGATGAGGGCACCAGAATATGATGGGGAACATACAAACAAGATTCGAGAGAAAATGAGGGAGAGGGAGAGGGAGAGGGAGAGGGAGCGAGGGAGCGAGGGAGCGAGGGAGCGAGGGAGCGAGGGAGCGAGGGAGCGAGGGAGCGAGGGAGCGAGGGAGCGAGGGAGCGAGGGAGCGAGGGAGCGAGGGAGCGAGGGAGCGAGGGAGGGAGCATGAGGTACAGAGGCTTTGCCTTACTAAATGAATATATCACCAGGTGAGAGGAGCGTGAGAGACTTTGAGCAGGCTGGAGGTTGTTGGGTATCGTTCATGGAGAGGTCGAGTATGGCGAGACCACAGTCGCGTCGGCTTCTCTTCGTCCTATCGCTGCTGAGCTCTAGCTCGACTTCATGCAACGCGTTTCAGATCATCAGCTTTCATGCCACCCCAACCAAGGCTGTCAGCATCTCCCATAGATCGGTGTGTGCTTCAAGGCATGGAAGAATGATTGACATGCTCATCTCAGAATCCTCTGCATGCCCCTCTTGCTCCCTCCTCTCACCTTCCCCTTCTCTCCCCCCCATGGATGCATCGAAGACGCTCGACCCTTCGCTCTTCCAACTCCGATAGCTCACCCCCGGACATCAGTCGCTCTGATGGTGGCGAGGAGCGAGCGGTAAGAGCGTCGGCCTCGTCCTTCCCTCATGCTCCTCCAGCTCGTAGACCTCGGGAGATCCGCGGCCAAGCGCTTCAAAGGCTTTCCCGAGGATGAGGCTATCTTGAACCAGCGATCCGTGATCCCGGTATGTTTGATCCAGAGCAGAGGAAGGGGCAGAGGCAGGAAGACGCGTTTGTGCGAGTGAAGGTCTGCTCACACGGGTGGTAGGATGTTGCTCCCATGTTGGCTACTGTGTCAGTCTTCCTCGCCGCCATCTTCGCATTGTGCAGCTCCCAAGCCGTTCCAGGTGAAAGAGAGGAGGAGAGGAGGAAGGTGACTAGACCGCAGCCTCTCTCCCGCTCGTCCTCACCTTCGTCGTCGGCTACTTGTCCATCATCTTCGAGGAGACGCTCGACGTCAACAAGAGCGCCATTGCCATCGCCATGGGGTCTTGACGTGCGTGAGTTGCTGGCTAGTGACGCGAACACCAGGATGATGTGCTGGTGCCTTGTGGGGCACGCGACAGGCCTCGGCAGCGAGCAGGTAAAGGAGGAAAGTGGTGGAAATGAGAGAAGAACGAGAGGAAACAGAAGAGACAAACGATGATGATGACCTGTGTGATGATGATTTGGATGCCTGCAAGTGAAGCTGAGGTGTTGAGTTGACATTGTGTTGAGGTTTTGAAAGCTCTTTCGGAATCATTCAGCGGCGTCAGTCAGATTGTTTTCTTCCTCATCGGTCGCTTCTTTGTTCCTTTCCTCTTCCATTCTCGTCGCCCTCCATTATGCCATGAAGTTTTCTTCTCTGCTCTCCTTCTCTTCTCCTTTCGCTTGTTCTGATATTGCGTTTGAACAGGAGCAATGACGATCGTAGAGACAATTGATGCGCACAAAGGTTCCATGCAGTCCCCCCACCTCCTCTCTCCTCTTCTTCTCTTACTTGCCTTCTCTAATCTCCTCTACGCTCAAATACTCTCCGCCTCGTCTCGTCTTCTTTCCTCCTTCTCTCCTCTCCCTCCGCCTGTTTGTTCTTCTCTGCTCAGCGCCCGATCAGGTTTCTCCATCGTTACCGAGAAGATTCAAACCAACGACAAGCGCCTCCTTGCTGTGATTGTTTCTTTCGTCACATTCTTCATGAGCTCAGGTGACAACAACGATTCCGACCTCATCACATCCATCTCTCCACCTCCATCTCCATCTCCATCTCCATCTCCATCTCCATCTCCATCTCCATCTCCATCTCCATCTACATCACAATATTGTTCGTTTCACTTTCTTCTCCTCAACCCAATCGTTCTGCTCATAGTATTTTCTCCATTCTTTGATTGCTGATCCTCTTGTTCTTTATCATTCACATCAACTTCTCCTTTCTCTCCATGTACACTCTGATGTTTATCCCATCTGCCTTCAGTCCTTGACAACCTCACGACCACAATCGTCATGTGCTCTGTCCTCGGAAAACTCCTTCCTCCCAACGAGAAGGTCAGCAACAGACGTCCTTCCGTTCCTCCTCCTCACCTTCACCAGGAGACTCGTCGGCTTCTCGGAGGTCTTGCTGTGATCGCAGCAAATGCAGGAGGAGCATGTAAAGCTTTCCTCCCCTGCTCGTCTCTAACCTACCTCTTCCTTCCCCCTCCTCACTCTCCGCCTGCTCCTGCTATCATAGTAATCTTCTTCTTCCTGCCCCTGCTTTATTTCCTTGTTCTGTTCCTCTTCCTTCTTCACCTCTCTTCTCTCTTCTCTCTTCTCTCTTCTCTCTTCTCTCTTCTCTCTTCTCTCTTCTCAAGTGACGCTTCTGAAGCCGAACAACGGCAGTATCTCTGCGAGTATGGGCGTCTCTGGACGACGCCGACGA
>NW_005434585.1:317784-324162 GCF_000315625.1 Guillardia theta CCMP2712 | reverse complement strand
GGGCTCTCAGTAGGCATCTCCTCCCGGCAGGCAGCAAGGTGAGGACTCCCCCTCCCTCCCTCCCTCCCTCCCTCCCTCCCTCCCTCCCTCCCTCCCTCCCTGCTTCCTTTCCTCACTCACTCAATCGCCCATTCACACCCTCCCTTCTCCTCCCATATTGCCCCCTTTTCAGAAATTTTTCCCCTTTGTTTTCACTTCCATCCTCCACTTCTCCATTCTCTCTTGCCTTGCTTCCTCCTCCTCCTCCTCCTCCTCCTCCTCCTCCTCCTCCTCCTCCTCCTCCTCCTCCTCCTCCTCCTCACACACAGCAGACGATGGAGGCACCTGCGCCATCATCGAGCGATGTACCAAGAGGAGGGCCCCTCATCTTTTCAGGTCAGTTCTCAGCTCCTCTGCATGGTTCAGCTGAGAAAAGGCAGTTGGGGTCGGAGGTCTGCTCTTCGTTCCTGTGTTCAAGACCCTCTCCCACCTTCCTCCATTCGCTGGTCAGTTGTTGCCCTCCTCCCTCCCTCTCCCTCTCCCTCTCCCTCTTCCTCTCCCTCTCCCTCTCCCTCTCCCTCTCCCTCTCCCTCTCCCTCTCCCTCCTCTTTCCCCCCTACTCCCTCTCTTTCCCTTCCCCCCCCCGCCCCCCCTTTCTCTCCCTCTCCCTCTCCCTCTTCCATATCGCCCCTCCATTCCCCCGGCCTGACCCTTCTCCGTCGCTCTCGCTCTTCTTTGTTGATCTTCCTGGCTTCTTTCTCATCCTCCACCTCCTAGCTCGCTCATGTTGCACCAACTGATGTCACTGTCAGGAATGCTCCTCGCCACATCTGCTGTGTGGGCCATCACCGACAGACTACATGGAAACGACAGGTCGATTTCAGCCTTTCTTTCTCTGTCTTGCCACTTGATTTACCGTCCCAACTTGTTTCTCGGCTGATCTCCTTCGCTTTCGTTTCTTTCTTTTCCTTTCTTTCTTTTTTATTCTTCTCACAGGCCGGAGCTCAAAGTCCCCGAGGCTCTGCGACGAATCGACATGTCTGGCGCGATCTTCTTCCTCGGCATTCTCATGGTCGTCTCTCCTCGCCTTCTCCTCCCTCTCTTCGCCCTCTCCATTATCTCCCTCCTCCCTTTCCTCGCTCCTCCAATCCTCCCCCTGCTTCTCTCCCTTCTCCCTTGTCATCCTCCCGCTCCCTCTCTCTTCCTTCTCCTTGTCTCCTCCAGCGTCCACCGCCTTCACCTACTGCTACCTGCACTCCGCCTCCTTCAAGTCCTCTCCACCCTCCTTCCTCTCTCCTTGTCTCTTGTTTCTCTTTCCTTGGGTCCTTCATCCTCATCACTCGCCAGGCTGTCTCGGCGCTTGAGAGCGCAGGAGTTCTCGTCAAGGTCGCTCAGCTTCTTGGCCAAGTCGTTCCAGACAACAACATCGGTATGCCATCTCCTCAACACCACTACCTCTTTCTGCTCGCCTGCTCGTCTGCTCCCCTGCACTGCTCCTGTCTGCCTCTTCCTCATTCCCCTCCGCTCCTCGTGCTCATACGGCAAGGCAGTCGCCATGATCATCGGGGTTGTCTCTGCGGTCATCGACAACGTACCTCTCGTCGCTGCAGCCATGGGCATGTACGATCTCTCCATCATCCCGACCGACAGTCAGTTCTGGGACCTCATAGCATTCTGTGCAGGCACTCCCAGCTCTATCGCTCTTCTGCTCAGCTGACATCCAGCTGGCAGGCACTGGAGGCTCCATGCTTGTCATAGGGAGCGCAGCCGGCATCGCTTTCATGGGCATGGAGAACATCTCCTTCCTCTGGTACCTCAAGAAGATCGCACCGGGTGCTGCCATGGGATACGTTGCTGGAATCATCACCCTCCTCATCCAGACAAAGTAACCTTCCTTCTCCTGCCCCCTGCCCCCTGCCCCCTGCCCTTGCCCCTGTCCCCTGCCCCCTGCCCTCCACTGCCTCTAGCCCTTGCTCTTACACTACCTGACAGCTGGGGTTCTAACCAAGCTTGTCTGACCCCGGAAGACAAGAAGGGATAAACTTTCATCGCCTTGTCTTCATGATCACAAATGTGAAAAAGGGTTTAGAACGCCGAGATCTGCAATCCGAAGATGAACGCGCCGATGATGGCGGCAAGGCCAATGAGAGTAGAGATGAGGATAGCGTTGTCACCAGAAGCTCCTCCCACCTGAGATCCAGCTCAACCCTTGTTGTCTCTGCTCATATCTTCCTCACCTTGTTTCCAAGTTTCTTCGCAAACCTACGGCGAGGGCCGGCGCACTGCGGGCATTTGTACCATCTTGACAGGACGTGAGCACCATCGCACAAAGCCGAGCGACTTTCACCTTCCAAGGGTCTCGAAGGGCTGAGTCTCTCCACGAGACCCGTAGATGTAGCCGCAGTCAGCGCAGATCCACTCGCCCAGCCAGTAGCTAAGAGGCGTCAGCATGGGACGTGACGAGGAGGAGCTCGTACCCGGTTTCAGGATCGTACGGGTTGAAGTCAACAGCGATGCCCCCAGTCTCAGCTGCCTTGCGCTGCATGGTGCGAGTGAGCTCGGGGGAGGCAAGCAAGTGGACGTGTGAAACCTGAGCAGCCTCCCAAGCAGCCTCAGAGTCCATCTGCTGAGCAGCAGCGCGCTCCTCGTCGGAGAGACCCTTGTCCTTGAGCGACTTCTGCAAGGGGTTGTTGGTTCATCTCTACAGCAAGAGGAAGCGAGAGCATACTGGCTTAGGCGAACTGCGAAGGAAGGAGGAGTCCTCCATCTTCAATCCTCCAACGACGCTGGAACGGGTTGTTTGCCTAGAGGAGATGGCCTGCATCGCACGCATCAGAAGCAAAGATGACACAGCCTGAGCTTACCAAGGGCTTCCTTCCAGCAGCAGGAATGAAAGAGCTTGGAGTGAATGCAACCGCATAGGAGAGGGTGACGAGGAACAATGATGCAGCTCTGAACATGCTTCTGCCAGCAAAGTGTGAGGAGAAATTCCTGGATCTGGAACGTATGAAGGTGCCAACCATCATATCGGCGCATAGCTCTGCGAACTGAGAAACCTTTGAATTAAGAGCATATGCTAGATTGGAAATGAAGCTTCAAGCTATTTCTAAAGTGATCTTCATACATCTAAGTTTGATCGACTGATCGCTACAGCTTAGACTAGGTAAAGCAGGAAATTATCTCTGCTTTCAGTTTCAATACATTCTTTTCCTGCCTCTCTCACATGCTCTTCGCCTTCCCTCATTTCTTTCCTGCCCCCCTGCATTGCGGCCGAGGATGTCAGGGCAAACAAGAGCAGGGACAATAGAGGGTTATTACGGGGGTGGGGAAAGCCTATGATGTGAAATTCGAGGGGGTGGGGTACTGAAAGAATAGGTTTATATGGTGGGGGGCCAAATTTCGGGGGTGGGGTTGACGGAATCGTCTACAAAAGGTGGGTAGGGGTGAGTAAGCGTCATCAAGGGGTATGGGTGGGTACTAATGTAGAGATGATTGGTACTGTAGGTATAGTAGGAAAGGTAGGTGGTGAGCAAATGCTGACAACCGATGAGGGTGGGTATGCATTGAACGGGGTGGGGTAGTAGACTTACACCCTTCAGTTTTACCGCCCCCCACCACCCGAACTACCACCCCGTCATCGAATCTGTACCCACCCCTATATGCAGAATTTACTAGTGGAACAACAAGGTACACATTGATGCATCAAGTACCCCACCCCCTAGGCCCCGTCACCTCATAAAAGTAAGGCGCTTTGAGCCTGTTGTTGAAACTTTGAACAAACTTTTGAGCTCTTGGAAACTTTCAAAGTTTGCTCCCCCTAAAACAGTTTTATTCCAGAAACTTCTCGGAGTTTTGAAGTTGAGGGCCGAATGGTCAGGCCAAAGTTCCATGCGAAAGTTTGAAATCAAAGTTTCTCGATACCGCGTCATCCCACCCCTACCCGTACTTTTCAAAGCAAGTTCACAAATACCGGTACAATCACGACACCTACCCTCTTGTGTTTGTTGATACCGGTGATTCCTAGGAAAGATTGCTGTAAACATAACCGGTGCTCTTGCACCCCTACACATCTTTTTGATGACCCACCCCTGAAAATATGTGCCCCACCCCTACCAAAAAGGCATCTCCTTCCAAAGCGTTCTGTTCCCGCGCACCGCCGCCATGCAGATCAAAGTCAAAACGTTGACAGGCAAGCTCCTCCTCGATCTTCTTCTCTGCCTTCGCCTCCCTCCTCTACCCCTTCTCGTATATGTACAATCATTGCTGTCCTCGATTCTAGCACCTGCACTCCAACACACCGTCTGTTTCCTTTTCTTTCTACAAATCACCTTTTCATCATCCATTTTGACGCTGCACTCTGATCAACTTGAGTGTATGGCTCTTTCCATACTACATCGAGCCCACATCTCCTCTCCTGTTAGAATGTTACCCACTGCCATTACGAGTATTCAACAAGTTGACCCCACGGAGCTGCTTTTGAAAGTATTGTGAATATGATGATTGTAGTCCGCTCTTGAAACGAAACATCACAACGAATGTCGCCATGAAGCTCGATATCGCCTTCAGAGACCTTATCGTTGACATTCCGTCTGTTGATTCCTCCATGAACTGCCTCCACTAATGCCATCCGTGTTCACCTTTCCGATGAACACCGGATGCATCTGTGCTGCCGGTTTAAACATGACTTCTGCTGCTGTTCGTGCATTCTGTGATAGGTGATACATGCGTGTGTGTGCGTCTGCACTTTGATCTTCGTTTTCATGTGCATGTGCATGTGCATGTGCATGTTCGTTTGCATGTTGTCGTGAGGCAACATATGGGCGATCACGATGTTGCAGTCCGCACTTATCCATATTCGCATGCCGTACAAAGACAACATGCATCGACTCATTGATGCTTGATCTCTCTTGCGATCTCATTCCTTCTTCATACGTTGCTGTTAATGTCAAGTTTTCTCTCTCATTCATAACTTGACATCCTAAACCAAATTTAACGAGGACCCTCTCTGTGCTCTCAAAAAATGAGTGAATTCTGATGGTGATAACAGGAAAGGAGATTGAATTTGACATCGAGCCAACCGATACGGTCAAGCGAATCAAGGAAAGAGTAGAGGAGAAGGAGGGAATCCCCCCCCCACAGCAGGTACTTGCTTTCACCCGATCCTCGTTCTCCCTGTAGCTCATCGATTGTTGTGCAGCGTCTTATTTTTGGAGGAAAGCAAATGCATGATGATAAAACAGCTTCTGATTACAACTTAGAAGGAGGATCAACTCTTCACTTGGTAAGTCATGCTCAGTTATCGTTCGCTTTTCCACTTCCTCATGTTTACTGGCGTCCTACCTGATTGCCTTCCAGCCTGCCTGCATTCGTTTGCATTTTATGATACCTTTAATCTTAGTTTTACTTTGATTATTAATCGCCTTACACATTATGTTATTAACCTTTCTTCAGGTGCTTGCACTACGCGGAGGGATGTGATGGACAGCCACGGGGTAACAAACTAACAAAGAACAATCATGAAAATACATGAGTAGCTACAACTTGAATGACATGTCACTTTGACAAGTGAGCAAGAATGTCTTCCTCTTGTACCTCACGCAGCTTGTAAACCTTACAAAATGCCCTTCTCACCCCTGGGATGGAGCAAGAGACAAAATCCGGGCACGGCTACAGCTGTTCTTGCCAACATTCGTAATCAGCCACTTTCTGGCTTGCTGTCCAAGCTCGGGTTGAGGATGCCAGGAAACCATGAGCTGCTTCCCAGCAGGTCGAATCCGTCGTTGTTCACCCAATACCCATCAATGGACTCCTCGCTGCTCCGTATGCTGCTGGAATCATCTTGCTCCTCAGCCAGACAGGATGAAGCAGCTCTTTTTGATCTCTTTGAATAGATCTGGAGGAACAAGCTGAACATTCCACGTCTGCAGCAACTATGTCAGACAGAGTTTCACTTTCAGTACGTCCCTTGTACCACTCGTATCCTCCTCCTCTTCGTCTCCAGCTCCTTGCAGCAACTCTTGTCTCTTCTATCTGTAACTCCCTCGTCTCTTTCTATCTGTAACTTGGTCCCTTCCTGAATCTCTCTTTCCCTCCTGCTCTCCTTGCCTCCCCACTGGCTCCCCTAGGCGGCTTCTCGCCATGGGCCGGGGAATGTTTGAAGGGAACTGGGGGAAAGTTAGGGGTGGGGTAAGATAGAAGGGGTAGGTAGAAAGGGGTGGTGAAAATGCAAAGTGTGGGTAGTGAGGTTTCAGAGGGGGTGGGGTGGTGTTAAGTCTTGACCTGCAAGAATGGACGCTGTTGAGGTGAGTCGGCAGGGATGTGGGAGGATGGAGGAGAGGAGAGGAGAGGAGAGGAGAGGGAGAGGGAGAAGGGAGGAGGAGGAGGAGAGGAGAGGAGAGG
>NW_005434585.1:312115-317684 GCF_000315625.1 Guillardia theta CCMP2712 | reverse complement strand
CCCTTTCCCGAAATTGCTCTCTCTCTGGATGAGCTCTCTTACCTTTCTCCGGAGATCTCTCGATGATTGATATTCCACACAATGTATATACTTCTCCCCACTTGAGACTCGACACTGCGCTTATTAGAACGACTTGCAATTCCCAAGCCGGCCGCGCATATAAGTCCTCCAGGTTCCACTCTCACCTTGCCCATCTCGTTGAAAAAGATCCAGAGTCAACCCGGTTCCTTCGCGTGGCGCATGCCACTTGCACTTTCCAAGGCAAGCTGAAGCGGCACTCCGTCCAGAACAGTTGCCTGTCGGCCAGTTCAATCCCAGTTACTCTACTGATGCCGGCTCCCAGACCGTACTAGTAAACCCCGTAATCGATCGAGTCGACGCGCCATAAGTTTAATGTGTAATATATTCGTGCCATCGGATTCTAGCGGAAATTAGTGATACCAGTAAGATCGTGATCTTCGGGGAAACTGCGGCCCAGACCGTCTGCCCCCGGGAGTACCGTACGATTATCAGCCGGCTCAGTTACAGGGGCTCTTTCAGCTGTAGAGAGGCGCCCCCATAAACATATAAAGGCGCCACAATAGAAAGAGGACGAGGCGTTAGATAGCGAGCATGGGCGGGAGAAGATGATGCCATGGAGGAGTTTATGTGGATGCGATCCTTGGTGGAACAGAAGGGAGACATGAAGGGAAGAGCGAGCTCCGAAATTTTGGAATTCAATCTGCATCGTTACAAGTTTTTTGCGTACTAAGATTCAAGGTGACAAATGATGGTGGAGTTGTAGATGATCCGGAGAGGAGTGGAGTGGAGAGGAGAGGAGAGGAGGACAAGAATCACAAGAGAGGATGGGTGCGACTGTACGCGAATGTTGTTGAAACAGGATACTATGGGGTTAGTAGCATATAGGGCAAGCCAGCATGGCGGGATATGAGATATAATCTAGACTGATGGTTCTTATGCTGTGTTACAGGCTACTCTTTTACGACCAGACTTGACAGAAGAGACGAAGTCATGGTTGAAACAGAAATATGAGGTAACAAATCCTCCATCTCTGAGTCTCTGGCTGATCATCTATCTCAGGCTGATATAGACACGTCAAAATGTTGATTGATCTTGCACTTGGTTGATGTTCATCTCATGTTGGTGGCAGTGGGTGGATACAAGTTCGTACAGGATGTTTGGAAAGATTACGTGAACGAAGGTGGGACAATTGTTGATCGCTTTCTATTCAGCTCTTTGGCAAGGAGAGGAAGTGGTCTTTGTCAACGACCCCAAGAGTGGCAGGAAGCTTCAGGTTTCCCTTTCATGATCAGAAGAAAGCTCGTCATCACTGCCGCGCTCGTGTTGCAGATTTCTGTCTGCTTGCACAAGACAACCGTCGGGCAACTGAGGAGAAAGATTTTTGTGTGCATGAAGGTAAATCGCCAGTGGAGTGGTTGGGAGTGGCGAACGTTGTGTTGCAGAGGAAGCTGCATCAGGCTGAAGGCGATGGATTCGAGCTCGATGGATTCCGGAACGACAATGACATCTCATGGGTCCGAGACGGAAAACTGTTCTGCGGATGCTATGCTCTCAGCGATGATTCTAAGGTGCTCAGCGAATACAAGGTGAAAAGTTGTTCACCTCCCAAACGCGCATGCGTTCCATTCCTGTCGCGTCCTTCCTCCTCCTTCAACTTCCTTTCCTCCCCCTTCCCCATCCTGTTGTCTTCTGATGAGCCTCTTCCCACGTCTTTATCCTGCTCAGGTTCAGGACGAGAGTGTGATATCAGTTGGTACATTCATCTCCTCCTTTGGGGCGGTGTTGATGGTTGCCATGCAGTGAACGGCAGCATTACGAGCGATGGCGACCAATTTCTGTCCAGCATGTTTGTGAGTGTGATGGATCATCGCTCTTCTCCCCTCACAACGAGACTGCAGACGACGGTCACAGATCCTGACCTCACGTATGAGCTCGGACGCAAGATATCAGGTGAGCGAGATGGGCAACGGATCGTCAATCGTGATGAGGATTTAGACGACTATCATAGCGATGATGATGCATGATGCATAATCAATCGTGATAGAGGAGGCTGTGCGTACATGATTGTGCTGTGCGTGCATGATTGTGCTGTGCGTAAAGCACAGCATGATTGTGCTGTGCGTGCATGATTGTGCTGTGCGTGCATGATTGTGCTGTGCGTGCATGATTGTGCTAGTTGAATGCCAGGCTTCTTCAGCTCCTCGCTGGTGCCTCCTGACGCTCCGATATGGCAGATCTGCAGTTCTCGCTGCGGCATTCATGGCGAGGTCCAGGTGGTGTTACAGGCAACGGCTGAGAGGAGTATGATATCATCTAGTTAAGTTAGTCTTGTACATTGAAACGCGCGGCCCCTCGACCGCCTGCTGATCAGTCACCCGATCGCCCGAGTGACTTCCGAACCCCGGCGGCCACTCTCCGACTCCTCAACAAGAACCACCTTGGCGGAACAGTGCGGTCATCGTCACAGTCCAACACAGTCACAGTTAAACTCAGTGTGCGGCCGTCACCGGCACCGCGTCACCCGGGCCCGCCCGGGGGTTCGGCGGACGCCGGGGGCCGGAATGATCCGGGCCGCCGGGCGTTCAAGGGGAGCGGCACGAGCATGGAGGAGCACGGGGATGCACAGCAGCAGCAGGTGCATGGAGAAGCACAGGGTTGCACAACAGGAGCAGCCTGGATCAGTGGAGGAGCACAGGGGATGTGCAGGAGCAGGAGGATGATGCAGCAGCAGGAAGATATGGAAGGATCATCTGATTGAGATAAGCTGAGAATCTCGCTTAACTTCGTCAGGGAGGGTGTAAGAACTCGGATAAGTTCTTGGAGACGGCGAGACGTGTCCTCAGCGCGCTGTGCATTGTACTTGGTTGCAAGGGACCGTCTGAAGGGGAGGTGGCTGCTGTGAATAAAGGAAGTGTTGTGTGGTTCTTCTGAGAGTTCTATCATCATCAGTAAAGGTGTTCGAGACTGCACAGCTGTGTATCGTTGAGGTGAATAAGGTTGGTGTAAGGATCTCAGGTGTACTGAGAGTTAGGCCCGTTTCCCGCCGGCTCCCAGATTCCAGATTTTTGACTTTATTCAAAGTGATTTGAAATTTACCCCGAAATATTCACCGGTGCTTTCAATACATACTGATTGGGGGTGGGGTCCCCTGCCTGTTCATATTTGATGCTCCAAGCGTACCCTCCCTACATTCTAACAATTTTTCTCGATTGAGCTAATAGTATATTTCCATATAGTGCCTGCCCATTCGAAAAGCAAAATCTGGGAAAGTCAACCGCATCGTTTCATTCTCAAATTAAAATGACTTATAGTTGAGTTCTCCAAAACATTTGGAGGAGAAAAAAAGGAAATTGACTTATATTTGTATGAAAAAATCTGGAATCTGGAATCTGGGAGCCGGCGGGAAACGGGCCTTAGTCTTTGGTGGATCTTGGATTAAATAGATTCTGGCCAGTGAGGTGGAGGTTGATTCGATTAACCCGGTGACCGTTCAACGGTGACCGTGGTCACGGCGCCGGACTCGGCGGCGGGACTCGGACCCGACGGCGCGGCGGCCCGACGCGGCCCGGCCGGCCGGGCGTCTGGCCGGGCGGCCCGCCGCCGGTCACCGGCCCGGGTTGCGGCCGCCGGCACTGTCAGGAGTCACGGTCAGACAGATATTTACTCAAAGCAGGATCACCGTCACGGAGGCGCGGCCCGAACTAAAACTTAAGTTGACTCGAAATGAGTGTCCGGGGACTGAGTGACCGGCATGCGATTCCTTAGCTAGCGCGTCAAATTTGACTGGTATGGCACAACGGACAGAGCGTGGAGGGACGTGTAGTAGGGAGCTGGGGGAGGAGGAAGAGCGGAGGCAGCGGTGTGCTTGAGGGGGAGAGGCATCGATGGATGGCAGAGACGGAAGGGAAGCGAAGCCTGTTCGCGCTGCTGGAGGAGGATGCGCTGCGGGTAGTCGCTCGCCGTGTAAGGGAACAGGAAAAGCTTGCTCGCCAGAAGGCGAGGGAGAGGAGGAGGATCACGTTTGACAAGCCTAAGGCCTCTGAGCCTGTGGAGCCTGTGGAGCCTGTGGAGCCAGTCGAGCAAGCAGGAGATGCAGCAGGAGATGCAGGCAGAGAGGAAGGGGACGAGAATGAGGGGCAGCCTGAAAGTCGTTCCGAAAGTGAACAACAGCAAGAGGAGGCAGTGTTGGAAAGACGAGTAGATGAAGAAGACAAGGGTGAGAGCAGGAGAAGAGCGGAAGGACGAGTAGATGAAGAAGACAAGGGTGAGAGCAGGAGAAGAGCGGAAGGCAAGGAAAATACAACGGAACTGGTCATCTTCACAGCAAACAAACAGTCGTTGCTGTGGCGGAGCAAGTATCGTCCAATCAGATTCTCGGAGGACGATTCCAACTTTCAATTCCATTCTCCAGAAAAAAATCTCACACAACCCGTCACATGCCGCAACAGCTTCCCTGTCTCTTCCTCCATCTGCGAGGGGGAAGCGAAAGCCAGCATTCCTCTCGTGCGCTCCAGGGTCATGAAGAACGACAGGCTGGAGGAGGAAGCAATGAAGGCTGAAGGTGATGAGGAGATGGTAGCGAAGTCAGGCTGACATGCAAGTTGAGCAGACTATCAGACAGCGTTGCTAGAACGTTTGAGCAGAACGATGGAGAAAGAGAGGGAAAGGAAGTCCAAGGTGAGAGGAGGGGAGACGAGAAGTTTCATGACGGCTGCGCAGCATGAGGTGGAGGAAGAGATGGATGCGTTACTGGAGGCCAGCGATCGGAGCAAGTACGAGGCGATGAGGAGGAGGAACAACATGTAAGGCTCCTCCTCTGCTCTCTCTCTCTCTCATGCTGGTGCTTGCAGCAAGCTCTGGTACAGCATTCCTGCCCCTCCTGCCCAGGCTGCGAAGATGCGCCTGCGTTATAGAGGAGGCGCTCCGTCCGGGTTAATGTCACTTGAGAGGTGAATCAGAGGACGAGGACGAGGACGAGGACGAGGATGATCACAGAGGCAGAGGACAAGAGCAAGGGAGGAGGAGGCGGCTGTCCTTGCAGATGACAGATGACCGCAGGAACGGGCAGGCGGCCGATGAAGTGAACGCAAAGGATGTTGACATGTGGAGCGAGGAGACGGAGATGCTGATCCTTGACGACAACAACCTGTGCTCGATTGTGAGAATGGGGGGAAGGAGGAGGAGGAGGTGTGGGAGAGGAGGATGGGAAGCAGGGAGGGGAGAGAGGCAGATGAGGATGGGGAGGAGGGGCGAGGAGAAAGAGGCGATGTCTTTGACTACTTGCTCGATAGCCGGAGAAGCTTTCTTCCCTCACATCTCTCAAGCTTCTGTCCTGCTGTGCAAACAGGTAGAGCATGGAGGAGGTGGAGGAGTCTGTGAGGGGAGGAGCAGGTTCAAGGAGATTCCTGTGGAGGTGCTGCTGCTGCCTGCGCTACAGGAGATTGATTTCTCTTGCAACCGGATCGAGGAAATTCCTGCTGACTTGAGTGAGTCCCTCCTCCCTCCCTCCTCCCTCCCTCCTCCCTCCATCTCCTTCTCCTCCCCCCTC
>NW_005434585.1:305739-312015 GCF_000315625.1 Guillardia theta CCMP2712 | reverse complement strand
TCCTCCTCCTCCTCCTCCCTCCCTTTCTCCCCTCCCCCTCCCCCTCCCCCCTCTTCCTCCCCCTCCTCCTATGCTCAGTTCCCTGCTAGGTTCCCGAGACTTCATCGCAGTTGAGGAGCCTAGAGATTCTCGTCCTCTCTTACAACCGCCTCACCCTCGTCCCCCTCCTCTCGGGCTCGAGCAAGCTGAGAACGCTCCAGCTGGACAAGTAGAGAAGTTTGCGGCTCCTCCTCCTTGCTGACAGCTGGACAGCAACATGATCGGGTGGGACTACTTCTGCGGAAGGCCTCCGGCCCGAGCTGAGGAGCACGAGGGAGATGCAGGTGCTGCAAATGCTCGTGGGGGAGGAGGGGAATGGAGACGACGAGTCTGAAAAGGCGAGGATGCAAGGAGCGAGGGAGCGAGGGAGCGAGAGGGAGGGAGGAGGGAGGAGGGAGGAGGGAGAAGCCAGCAAGGATGAGGAGGAGGGAGGGAAGAGCGAGGAGCGAGGAGGCAGGAGGAGGGAGAGAGAAGCCAGGAAGGATAAGGAGGAGAGAAGGAAGGAGGAGGCAGGAAGGAGGAGGCAGGAAGGAGGAGGGAGGTTTCTGAAGGAGAGCAGGAGTGAGCGGGATCTTCTGCTGCACCTCCCTCCGCGTGCTCCATCTGCATGCCAACAAGCTGGTGTGGCTCGGGGGGAGGGACGGGGACGCGACCGGCTGGTGGCGACTGAGCCACTTGAACGAGCTAAGGGTGGACAGAAACGAGTTGCAGCAAATCCCTCCTGCACTCTCAGCTCTCCTTGTAGATGACAACGGGATGACCAACCTACAGGCACCTCCTCCCTCCTCCCTTGAGATCTACCTCCCTCCTCGCTGGTTTCTCCTCCTTCTTCCCCTCCCTCCTCGCTGGTTTCTCCTCCTTCTTCCCCTCCCTCCTCCCTCGTTTCTCCTCCTTCTTCTCCTCCCTCCCTCCCTCCCCACGGCCAACTCACCTTCAGTCCTCACAGGTCAATCGCCTTGCCAGACTCCGCAAGCTGAACTTGGAGTTCAACAAGATCAAGGATGTGAGGCCCCCAGCACTAGCCCAGCTCGTATCTCACCTGCTCCTCAGCTTCCTTGCGAGCTGGGTTGGTTGTCAAACTCCGTACACACGATCTCTTTGAGGGGGGCTCTGGACGTTCCCGCAAAGTACCCGGACGTCTCGTTCCGGCAGCAGGACCCCTCGTTCTTCCTCTCCCTCATGGACCTCCAAGGAAAGGAACTCCTCCACCACCTGAGGTTCTTTCTTCAGCTCTCTTCCTCCTCCTCCTCCTCCTCCTCGTACTCCACCACTACCACCACCACCACCTCCTCCTCCTCCTCCTTGACCTCAGACGCTCGCAGGAACCTGTCCTGGCTCAGAGCCACTTCGCAGGGTCTCAATTCCCCCCCTCGTCGTCTGCTTGACATGCCCTGGCTCCAGGTGGGGAGCTGGAGGGAGCGAGGTGAGCTAATGCTCGAGCAGGTGGTCAACCTGGACGACAACATGTTCGAGAGCATTCCTCTCCTCCTCGCTCGCATTCCCCTGCTCTGGCGGCTGGAGATGACCAAGAACAAGATCAGGTCCGTGCTGTGGGTGGGGGCAGAGCTTCCTCAAGGATGCCTGGCAGGTCTGTTGGGGAGGAGGTGGGGAGTATGGAGAAGCTAAGGGAACTCTTTCTTGACTACAACCTGATCGACGAGGTGACAGACTCCAGCTCTGGTCTTGAGCCGCAAACTTACTCGCCCTTGCCCAGCTCACGCCCGGCCTCTCCTCCCACCCTTCCTTGTCCTTCGTGTCATTGCGGTACAACCTTCTCAGGTGCCAAGTGAACTCTTGCTCCCGCTACCCTCCTCCCCTCAGTCCTCCTCTCAGTCCTCCCCTCAGTCCTCCCCTCCGTCGGAATCTGCTCAGCCTGCTCCTCCTCCTCCTCCTACTCCCATCAGAGTCTGACTGGCTCTCCTTGCAGTGAGTCGCCTGTTGTTGCGTCAGCGTCAAGGATTTTCTTCTCCCTAGAGGGAAATCCATCCAAACCTCCGGGCAACTAGTCAAGGGACCGTTGGTCACTACTCACACGAGTCAGTAAAACCGTTGAACGGTTACTAGCAGCAACCTTTCCGAGTTCAGAACTGCCAGTTCCGTCACTGTCCGAGGCAGCCTGCCAGAGAGCATCACTGACAGTGATGGCAACTCAAAGTCCGAGTCAATGAGAGCCTGTCCGATCAATGATGGGGGCGGCGGCAGTGCAGCAGCCTGTAACTTAACTTGCCCCGCCCAGTGGGCTCCGAGCCTGCCGCTGTGCCGGGCTGAGTCCGAGGCAGTGAGTCTAGGGAGCCTACCGTACTAAGCCTCGGGCCCGGGCCCACCGTACTCAGTAGTCAGTGTTATCAGGGCGCGCCCCCCCGTGACTTGAAAGCCTGGCCCCTGACATGAATCGCCCGCGGGGGCTCGGAACTCTGGGCCGTCGCCCGGCCCGCATTTCAAGTTCAGTGGCACTGCGGCTCCACTGACCCCCGTTCGCTGCGCACCGGACACTCCAGGCTCCACTGCCAAGCGGCGGCTCAGTCGGGCCGTGACTCCCCGAGTCGGATCGGACCGTGCCGGCCCGACGGTTAAACTTGCCCGGGCCCGGGGACCGTACTGGAATCATGTGCCCGGCCGTCAACCGGTGATACGAAAGAATAAAACTACATTTAACCCCGACTGAACTCTACTGGAATTAATTAAAATAGTTTTAATTTGTACCTAATTTTCTCCTGGTAGCAATCTAAAACCTTCTCCTCATATTAAAAGATTATTCAAGGTGTATAAAAATAACTATTAAGGAACTACCTACCGAAGGCCAGAACCTCTGAGGTTTTGAGGTACAGAGTAGCACCCACCCCAATCATTGTACCCTACCCCCTTTCAAATCACACAATTACCCTACCCCCAATATCGTCTAAAATTTATATAAGGACCCGTCCTTTACCAGCTCTTTCATTTTGACCCTACCCTTCCTTTCCTGCTGAGAAACACCCACCCGTCCACTACATCCCTTCCGAGCTCAATACGTGTGGGTAAGATCAAGGGGTAGGTACTTGAATGACGGGTAGTCAGGTATCATTTCCTTCCTCAAGTCTGGGTAGGGTACAACATCCTCTAGTACACAAGGAGGGGTAGGGGTGCGTAACAAACAACCGGTAGTATATGAAGAAATTGATAAGATGGAGGGTAGGGTACTACGGTAGAGGAGAGTATCAGGGGTTGGAACACAGCAGGGGTGCCACTTGGCTGTTCAGATAGGGGTGGTGTGAACGGGTAGGGGGTGGTAACCGCCTCTCTTGCGACCGACCATGAAAGCTTGTCTTGATTGTGATGCAGCGGCAGTGGGCATGCGCGTGTGGAATGCTTCTTCCTCCTCTCCTCTCCCCATGCGGGCGCACACACCCTCCTCTTGGCTCACTCCACCTCCCTCTCCTCCTCCTCCTCGTCCATCCTGCGACTTCGCCGTATGGTCGCATTGATCTTCGGCTGCCGCTACGACCCCTGTGTTGGATCGAGCCACAAAATGTCGCCCATGCTTTGAACAAGATTTTCTGTTGCTGTGATCATGATATTCTCTTCTTCTCTCTCAATCGCGTCATGGATTGCTCGCTAGCATGCTTGTCATGAGCTGGACTGATGGAAATCTCTCTCCAACTCCTTGTTCCTCACTCCATTCAATTTCTATTTTGGATCTCTTTGTATTTTCACCTACGTTTGTACCCAAAAGTTGCCTGCTGCACCGTCCATGACTTTTGCTTCCACTTATTGGTTCTCTCATTCTCATTGGGCCTGTCTTATTTTATTTTCTTCTGCCATTGCTTTTTGACCTTTGCTACCGTCTCCTCTTCCGAAGCTGAATGACGTCTGGCAGCTTGCAACCATGATACTGAATGCATCAAGAATCATACATCGTCAGGTGTTAACCCGAAGTGTTATCGGGCAGGTAGAGCTCTTATTTCGCTCTAAGTAAGATGCTCATGGTTGTGTAGGTTCCTGTCCGCTTTCTCAACCTTCATGAATATCAGTCGGCGGAAGTCATGAGAAAGTTTGGGGTGGGATGAACCAGTTCAAAATCGGTGTTAACTTGCTGCTCTAGGTGAATACGCCTAAGGGAGGAGTTGCTCACACTCCAGAGGAGGCCGAACAAGTGAGATGTTGAATGTTTGGAATCCTTGCGCTGACGTTATCCAAGGTGGCAAAATCCCTCTCGAGTGACAACATGGCAATGACCGGCGTGAAATTCTTCTCTTTTCCTGATGGATATTCCAGGTGATCAAGGCGCAAGTTCTGGCAGGAGGACGTGGTCTAGGAACGTTCAAGAACGGGTGCTCAGCGTTCTAAATCGTCAGCGACGATCGTAACTAGTTGGTAGATTCAAGGGTGGAGTGCACGTTGGGGTGAAAACAGCTGGTGAAATCAAGGACATGGCTTCTAAGATGCTCGGTAATTTGGTCGCCCTGCTCCTTTTCTTGGTGGACCAAAATGTTTCGATGCACCTGACGTGTTGCTATTTGCAGGTCAACTGCTGGTGACAAAGCAAACGGGGGCTGCGGGACGTATTTGCAACACTGTATTTGATGTGCAGCAATCTGATACATTTGAATGACCCTTGTCTTTGCAGGTTGCTGTTGTTCAAACCATCCAAACCAAGTCTGAGAAGTACTTTGCGATTTTGATGGACCGGTAGAAGTGCCTACGGTCCGTTCCAGCTCGCTAAATTTGTTCGTGCAGGTCATATGGAGGCCCTGTCATTGTAGCCAGTGCAAAAGGTGGTGTCACTATCGAGGACATTGCTGCTGCAGATCCTAGCGCGATCATCAAAGAGCCTGTACCATTTGTTTTGGCTAATGCATGGACGCATGATTGATGTGAGATCAGGTGGACATCGACACTGGATTGAAGCCTGGCCAGGCAGAAGCTATTGCTAAGAAGATGAACTTCAGCTGCGAGAAAGTGATCTCTTTGATGACGTATCGCGCATAGTCTTACTGGTTACGGTCAGGCTACCAACATGGCCGCCAATCAGATTAAGGCGCTCTACGACACTTTCATCAAGTGTGATTGCACAATGGTCGAGGTGAGTTTGAAGTCTCAAATTTAAGCCCGCCGGCTGAAATCAAGTTTCTAGGTCAATCCCTTCACAGAGACTCCTGATGGCGAGATCGTCTGTGTTGATGCCAAGGTTTCTTGGACAAGAACGAGTTCTATCCAGTGCCTGAGACTCGTCTTGCAGGTCAACTTCGATGACAATGCCGAGTTCAGGCAGAAGGACATTCATGCCCGGCGCGACATCACCCAGGAGGTGAGGCTTCTCGCACAGGCTCCTTCCCTCGTCAACTCGTCGCTGGCCTTCGGAACTGAATCCTTGAGACCTGCAGGATCCGCTCGACGTGGAGGCAGCCAAGTTCGACTTGAACTTCATCAATCTCGATGGCAACATCGCATGCCTCGTCAACGGCGCTGGACTGGCCATGGCCACCATGGACATCATCAAGCTGCACGGAGGATCCCCTGCCAACTTCCTCGATCTTGGTGGCTCCGTAAAGACCCCGCAGGTCCTTCCCTCCCTCCCTCTCTCCCTCCCCCTCATCAGCGCGCCCTCGCTCCTCTCGCCCCTCCCGCCCCTCCCTGGGGTCTGACCGCACTCCAGGTCGTCGCAGCCTTCCGCATCCTCAACTCAGACCCCAAGGTCCAGGGCATCCTCGTCAACATCTTCGGCGGCATCGTTAACTGCGCGACCGTTGCTCAGGGCATCGTCGACGCTGCCAAGGAGGTCCCGAGCATGTGCGAGCTGCGAGTGCGAGGTTCTGACCTGCTGTCGGCTCAGGTCTGGGGAGGCTCTCCCAAGGTTCCACTCGTCGTCCGCCTGCAGGGCAACAACGTTGAAGGAGCCATGGAGCTGATGAAGAACTCTGGGATCAAGTGCATCCTCGGTCAGTGCCAGCCAGTCCCTTCTTGCCATGACGTGCTTGTTGCAGGCGAGGACCTCGATGATGCTGCAACCAAGGTGGTGGCTGCTGTGTCTAAGTAGATCCCTCCGTCCTATCCTCCAACGTCTCCCTCATCCATCTTTTAGTCGAACAAAGATAAGCAGCAAGACTTGTCCACTTTCCTTGCGTGTTTTGCTGAATGCCGTCTGCTTTCTCACCCTCACCCTCCTCGCTCCTGTAGAGCTTTCCCATGTCTCGATCCTGTTCCCGTCAGCCGTCCCCCCTCTCTCTCCTCCCTCCCGTCTTCCTCCTTTCTTCTGCC
>NW_005434585.1:288525-300316 GCF_000315625.1 Guillardia theta CCMP2712 | reverse complement strand
AACTACTCGCCCCCCCCCCACCCCCCCCCCCCCTCGTAAGCGTCTTTCTCTTTCTTTGCCTCCTCCTCCACCCTTCCTGCCCCTTCGATATCATCCTCCCTTTCCTTCGATATCATTCTCCCTGTCCTCCCTGCTCCCCACGAGAACCATTCAGAGCATTCATATCCTCCTCCTCCTCCCCTCCTCCATCCTCCTTGTCCTCTCATCCCCCTCCCGCCCTTTCTGCTCTTCATGATTCGCATGCACATTCTAGCGTACCCCCTTGAGATCTTCACTCTTGTTCCTGCCTGCTACACGCCAGTCTGCATCATGAGATATTATGTAAGAGGGTGTTGAAGAGGGGGTAGAGGACAAGGGTAGGGAAGCAGATCGCGTGATATGTAGCTGGACATCGATGTGGCTCTGACGAGAATGTTTGGACAGCAGGATGAGTTTGCAGTAGAGGGACAAGTCAACTAAAGTTGCAGAGAAGGTAAAATGAAGTATTCGCTCCTTCCTTTCATTTCACCCTGAAAGCTCGAAATTCTCTTCTCCCCATTCTTCTCCCTTTTTTCCTTTACGATCCTATCTCTGCCCCAACTCTTCCTTGTTTTCTCCTCCTCCTCCTCCTCCTCCTCCTCCTCCTCCTCCCTCTAATACACTTCTCAGGCAAGAAGAACCTCATCGTAGGCCGCACAATCCTCAAACTTTCTCGGCCCTCCCCCCTCAAATATGTTCTGCTGTGACTGCAGGAGCGACAAGGACCGAGAGCCTGCAAGCCAGCAGCAGCTCGGAACCAACACTCTCTCCTTCACCAAGAAGAACCTCTGCGGCATTGGCGTCAACTTCCGAGCAGACAGCACCGGTGCACTCCTCGTCAGCTCCTTGATCCCAGGAGGTTCGTTGCCCCTCTCAGCCTCCCTCTCCCCCTTTCCCCTCGCACTCTCTCTTCGCGCCCCCCGCATCCTTTGCCCTTTCCTCCCTTGCCTAAGTCTGTACAGGTCCTGCGGCCGTCACTGGGGGCATACAAGCAGGGGACGTTCTGTACCAGGTCGACAATACAGTCGTCTATCGCTGTCCTCTCAGCCATGTCTCCTCCTGCCTCCTTGGCGAGGAAGAAACGATCGTGAATGTGACTTTCCTGCGAGACGACATGAAGGTCCCTCCTCTGTTGCCCTGCATCCCTCCTTGCAACTCTTTGTATGTCCTCCTCCTCTTTCCCTTCCTATCGCTCCTTCCTATCCTTCTCATTCTTTCCCCCTCCGTTGGTCGCTGTTTTGTGTAACTTGACGGTCACAGGTCACTAAGAGCATCGTCCGCGCCCCTGTGACGCAACATTTCCCTCCTGTCCCTCCTCTGACCCTCTGACAGGTCGCGAATCTCATGATGATCCAGAAGGCAAACGAGGGTGACAGATGAAACCAAGATAAGCGCGACGCGATCATCGCGAGGACTGTTGTGTGGGGAACATGGGAAATCAATAATGCATTCAAGCCATGTCCTCATGCAAAGCAAAGTTAACACATCAACTATCAATCTTTCATTCCTTCTTGTCTTCTTTCTTCTCAGCAGCCTGTCAGCAACAGTCAACCTGCCTGTCAAACCCTTTCACCATTCACCTTCTCAGCATCCTCTGCGTCCTGCTTGATCACGGTCATGTCAGCTGTATCGCCCTTCTTGCACTTCTCGAACGCTTCCTTGAACTTGTTTGCACCTGCCGCTGCTGGTCAGCTTACACCATGAGGAGGCATTTGGCTCACTCTCAGCGTTGGCGAAGCGGAAGGCAAACAACTCGTTCTTCTGCTCCACAACTCCGGTCTCAGGGTCTTCGCTCCAGTCAGGGGTGAAGTAGGTGAAGGCTCTACAAGCCACGTCATCCTCCTCCTCCTCCTCCATCCTCCTCCTCCTGAACCTCACCTGTCACTTCCCGCATGAGGTTTCAACTCCAGGTTGGTGGACACTGGGGAGCACGCTCGTCAATTCTCCACCACTCACGTCTCAGGGCTCACAGGGATGGTTTGCCCTAACTCGCAGAGTCTTCTCAGCGCGCATGAGCACACGAATCTGAGGCTACAGTCAACCAGTCATCGTCCTTGACGTCAATCCTCACCTTCCCACTCTCCTTGTGCTTCAAGAAGCGAACATCGCCCGTTCCCCTTTCCTTCCATTCCTTGCTTGGTTCGTTGAAGCGGAACATCTTTGTTCGCCTGGCAGACGAGCATCAGGAAATGGAACCCGGCAAATCTACCATGAGAGGAGGGTGTACATTTTGAAAATAACATCTTCCTCTTCTTCTCCAGTCTTGGTCTGAACTTCGGGGGGAAGCTGGACATCAGGGACAGTCAACGTTTGAACAGACAAGATCGAGAATTTCAGCAGTTGCAGCGAACATGTGATGGGACAGAAACAAGGAGCGATCGATTAACCAAGAGCTCCTCGAAGAAATAACATACAAACAAGTTCGATCCCACCAAACATCCCTCAGCTGTCTACATTTGTTCTTGCTGCACATGGAAGGAACACTGAGAGTCCCAGAAGACAACAATTAAATAGTTGAGCGTATCGCTCTTGAACACGCAAGCCCTCAGCGATTCGAACCCAAGCATGAACTTTTGTACCAACCGAACAACTCAAGGCACAAGCCATGCTCCCTTCGCACACCATTGTGTGGATCGCTATACAGAAAGTCCTGAAGACATTGCATGTCTCTTCGCACCAACACTCCCATCGAAACACATTCACTCGATCGCTTCTCGTGATCCTCTTGGCTGCAACTCGAACTGACACCTGTCTCTTTCCACGTTTTCTCTGCTCCTCTCGTGCGCTAACAAACATTTCAAGTCCTCTCACCTCGTACTAGTCATCCGAACCTTTACCAAACACGCATTCCAACACCCTCTCTGCATTGTGAACCCTCTACGAACGGGATCCTACACAAGAACCCTCTTTCTACCGCTTCCTTCACAACCTTCTCCTTCCAGCCCTCCCGCCCTCCCGCCCGTCAACCAGCAGGTCAGAGCTCTTACCTCGATGAGAGGCTTGAAGTCTACTTGTGCCTCTGCCTCGACGTCTTCCTCAGGCCCATCATGCTCCTCCTCCCTTTCCCCGTCCGCCATCGCAGCCGCTCTTCTGACTATCGCGGCGCAGCGTGCTGTGAGGGGTGGGTGGGGGTCGTTGCTGAGTCTTCGAAGTACGGGTAGTAGTTGTGGTGGTGGGGTACTCCTTGGTCACGGGGGTGTGATGTTGGTCCACTGAAATATATGTTCCAGTACCCACCCCTTTTTAAACATAAAGTTTACCTATAATAAGGGGTGAAATTATTGGATGTACGGGTCCTGGAGAGAACAGTAGGGGTAGAAAAAGATTCAGAGAGGTAGGATGGGGTCGTGTGTTCTTCAGTTGAGCAGGCAGAGAAAACCTGGGGTGGTGAGACGGTGGGGTGGGGGTACTCGAGGGCGGGAAATGGAACTTTGAAAATGAATTGAAATAGGAGGGGTGGGTTTGTCAATTTGGTGGGTGGGTACTCGAAGAGGGGTGTAGAGGACACTTTGGGGGTATATAGGTGAGATTTCCTAATTCAGCCAAATAGATAATCAATAAGGATCTCAAAACTAGAAAGATGTAGGGGTGGGTGGATGAAACAAGGGGGTAGTCTGGAGCTATTGCTGAATTCTTCGCGAAGGGCAGACAGGGTGAACTGGAAGTGGGTCATGACCCCTACCGCTCTTTTCCCACAAAATCTTGCACCACGACCATGGTGGGTGGAATATGAGCATGGTGGAATATGAGCACGTGATATGGTAGGGGTGGTCGGGGTTCACCACCCCTAGACAAATAAATCGATAATGGAGGGGTTATTATAAGTTGATTGAATGGGGTACAAAACATATTCTTGAGGACCCCCACCCCTTCAGTTTGCACCTCTCCCTCTCGTGCTTCTCGAATAAAAAAACCAACTATCATTGCCGTCTGTCAATTGCCGCCGGGGTCACTGAATCGGAGTGGCTGGCCCGACGTGCCGGGGCCTTCCGAGTGCCGCTGACCGGCGTCGGATCGGACCGTCCGATACAGTCCGGGCGGCGGACAGTGCCGGCGGTCCCGGGCCCGGCAGCACGCCGTTCCGGTTCACACCGCCCGGGCCCGCCGGGCCTGACGGAATCGTGAGAAGTTTGGCTTTGACTTGTACTTTGTTAGACTCAGGCTTGTACTCACGCACTACCGTCGGAGATATCACATCGACCGTACCTTAGTTGCCACCGACGGTCCGTCATGGTAACCGTTGGCAAGATCGGACGCACAAAACCAGAATTGAGGAGCACATGAGAAATAGACTGTACGCTCAGGATGTGAAACCCAAGCCTCCCGGAGTCCAGACATGAGCCTGGGGACCTTAGCAAGCCGGACCGTCGGCTAGGGCCTGAGGGCTGAAACGGTCCGATCAGACCGTCGGACTCGGAGTTCCTGGCACCGTGCAGCGCCGCTGCCCGGCCCGGCGGCCCGGCGGCCCGGACTCAGGCTCCGGGACCGTGTCAGTCCGGGTCCGGCCGCCCCGGACTCGGCCTCAGGGTTCAGGGCCTGATGAGCCTCCGAGGCCGCCGGGCTCGACGGTTGCGACTCTTTCAATTCCCGAGTTTCCGGAGAGCGGCCGCGTCCGATGTCATGGCCGGGCACCGTCGTCACGGCACGGTACGCCGCGTGGAGGCTGTAAGGACAGGGCAGTGGGGGAATGGTCACGGTTGATATCCTCCCCACGTTGGAGCTGTCACGAGTTGACCTCCGCAAGGGCAATTGATTTTATCGAATGATAACGGTTATGAAACCGTCAAGGAACAGTACCGCAACTCGTCAAACTTGCGATGCCCGTCGGTCACATGGGCGCAGTTACGCGTCGAATTTTATAGGGTCGTTCTGGCTTCTTAGATCTCAACGTTTGAGCTACCCAAGACCCGGAACGATGTATTATCGCTCTTTTTCAGGAGCATCATAACTGAAATCACGAGGACGTACGTATCTACCTCCTTCGACCCTTACGGGAATAGTTCAGTCCTTTAAAACTTCAATTTTAGCTGATCCTGAAGGGGTTAAGAGGTTGGTGGGGGCCTTACAGGAGTCACGAGGACATGAGGTCACTGGAGAGACAGGGTGGAGTCCGTGATACTTGAAACCTGCACCGACCTTTCTCACTACCCCCCTCTTGCCCCTTTAGGCGTACCCCCCAACAAGCCCAATTTTTTACTACCACACTTTCACTCCGACTCCAAGAAGGCTCTCACTACTGACCCACCACTAGAATTCTGAAACAGTCGAATCACTACCCACCCCTAATAGATCCAGTTTGCAGGGATAAATGGGGTTATCGTAGTACCCCACCCTGACATCCGTCTCAATAGCCCTTTACTAGAGAATCCCTGTTCTAGGCTTCTCCCCCACTTTTATCCTCCTCTCCCCTCGACTTCTTAGCGCACCTCGCTCCCTAAAAACCCCCTCCACCTCTGCCTCCTCTATCGCGCCCACAACTCGACTTGCGATTCACGAAGCTTCTTCTCAATCTTTTTGATTTTCTTCTAGTCAAGCCTGTTCTGCACTTGTTACATATGGCGAGCATGTATTTCAATTCAGTGGAGCATTCTAGCAGCACACCATCCCGTGTCAGTGAAAGAGTTCCGATTGTACAAGTGATCCCTCGCAAGAAACGCGGCGGGGATGACAAGTTGAACGACGAAGTCACTCTCACCATGGAATTCGTATCTACTTTCTTCCACATGAGGCAATCTGAAGTGGCCAAACATCTTGGGATTTCGCTCACGGCCTTGAAGAGCGGTTGCAGGAGGATAGGCCTGCCTCGTTGGCCATACTCCAGGAAGAGATGTGGGAAAGGCAAAAAGAGATCTTCCAAGCCTGAAGCGAGTGACGACACCATGGCAGAGAACTCAGAGAACTCTACCACTAGTGATGAAGAGTCCGATTCCAACCATGACCAAGGCGTTTCGAGCCGCTACTACCTTGCTATTGGATCCGCTTCGCTCTTCCAAGAAGCCCTCGAGTATTTGGAGAACAGCCTTTATTCATAAGAGAGAAAGCTAACTTTCTCATTTGCATTGTATTATAATTCTACACCAAGTCAAAGAGTCGAGGTGGGACATTTGAAAAAAATTGTAGCTTCGCAGCCATGAAGTTGCTTGTCTTCTGCTGTCTCGTCGCTAAAATCTCTTAGTGACTTCAATAAATGCCAAGGTCAAATCCTTACTTTGTATTTTCTTTCTGCCATTACAAACGCCGTGTGCAACGTAACTGTGGGAGATGTGGACATGTGCACTGATCGGTAACTTCACTTTGACTTGTGACATCGTGAGTGACATAAGAAAGGTCTCGATTGTGATCTTTCTCAGCTGCATGTGAGCATAATTGCCAAAAAGGGCTGATCGTGGTCACAGTCACTGACTATGAATGTCGGATACAGTCCGGATACAGTACGGACTGGACCAGGTGCGGTAATGGAATTCAACGATCCGAGTGCTTCCATTTCAACGACAGAGATGCAAGAAGAAAGTCTAGGTCGGGCAATCGTCAACTTACTAAGCTCGGAGTGATCAAGGCACTGAACGAGCTGCTTTCTATGTGGGCGGCGACGCGGTTGCCCGAATATTGTTTCACAGTGATGATGCTTAAGTTCGTTGACAGCGCTCGACAGTGTGGTCGGTATGCAGTCGATCGACTGCCCTGGAGCCACGTTGAGCAATCGGACCTGACCTGGTGTATGCGTTGGATGCAAAACGATGAACTCTTACAGAGCAATGCTGTCGGCTGACAGAGCAACTAACATCAAGACATTTCAAGCAGCACACAAAGGCCAGTTTCAATTGTCCGGCCATACCCAATTGAGTAGGTGGTCCTTTCCTTCTCGTCCTCCTCCTTCCCTCCCCCTGAGAGGGCGAAGCAAAGGCCAAGTTGTCTTTGCTGGAACTTAACTGAGGAAACCAAACCTGTTAGTCGAGGCAGGTGTAAATAGAGTGAGGAAGTGAGGGAGGGAGGGAGGGAGGGAGGGAGAGAAAAGACCTTTCTGACATGCTGACGACCAAGGTCATCACGACTGGACCTCGGAATAGGGGGTAGATTTGAGCGATTGAATATGCAGAGTTTGAGGAGGGGGGGTGGGAATTAGCAGAGAAAGGGAAGGAGGGGGAGGAGAAATTGGTGGGATGAGACGTGGGAGAGGGAATTCAATATACTACCTGATTGCGTGACTTTCGCTTCAAGAGCTTCATTTTTGTATCTGTAGCATGCTTGTAAGGCACAAAAGTAGCTCTGCAGAGCTCAACACGACAGAGTTCCCCTCTTTGCCTGGTATTATGACGTGTCTGCATGCTACTCTTGTATATTGCTGTTCTGACGACCATCTTCGTGACTCTGCTGACTCTCATGACCTTGATAACCGTGTTCGCGTTCTCCTGCTGATCTTGATTAGATTCGTAGCCCCATCATCTCATCAGATCCCGGATGGATGTTCTCTTGTCGTCCTGGACTTTTTCAACTCAGGTTCGGAGACAAGTTCTTCTAACTCTCTCTTTGAATCACTCCATGATACCGCATGAACCAACTCTCACACGCACAACCGGACTGATGTTGCACTTCTACGTTTTTCGCATGCTGTCATAGGTAGCTTGAGCTCTGCCATGCCCCATGTTTCTTCTCGTTGTCGTTGTCGCTCCTTCGAGCCAACCAGCCATCGTCCGCTTTGCTGGAACTTTTCCTTCTCGGTTTCCTACAGCAGGGTGGTAGGAGGGGTGGTTACCCAGGGGTCATTTTATGCCATTTGGTCTGAAAATAGAGGGTAGGGTACAACAATGGCTGTTTTGAGAAAGAGGGTAGGGTCCTACTAATAGTAGGGTTGCACCCTCATACCCTACCGAGGCGTGTAACAAAGTTTTTTGAAACGAGGTAGCTTGAACGGCAGACGAGGATACAAGCGGGAGAGGGGCAAGAGAGGAGGAAGAGAAGGGAGAGGAGGGAGAGAAGAGAGAGGAGGAACAGAAGAGAGAGGAGGAACAGAAGAGAGAGGAGGAACAGAAGAGAGATGGAGAAAATGAGAAAGAAAGACTTGGAACTACAGGGTAGAGTGTGAGAAAGCAGGGGGTGAGAGGGGAGGGGAGTTGGGGGAAAGGATTTGAATGAGGAGGTAATGCAACGATTGTATTCGTGAGTCTGAATTCTAAGTGACATCTATCTAAGTCGATATATTCTTGACTCTTGTATGGAGTATGATGATATTTTTTGAGCATGTATACGCCATCATCTTACCTGGGCTCCTCTCTCTAGCTCGTTCCATTGACGTTTCCTCTCCCTCGTCGCCTTGTGCTTCTTCTCCGTCGGTGACTCTTTGCCAGCTTGTCTGAAAACAACATGGGGAATTCATTTAGCAGCAAACAGAACAAGCGAGCAAACGGTAGAGCTTTGTTGCACCTCCAAGGTTCTGACTCCATGGCAGCAGACCGTTCGAGGGAAGGAGGAAAGGAGGGAATCACTAGCAGCACTAAGAAGAAACATCCTCCCCAGCTCTTTCAGGACCCTCGGTCCCCTTCGGTAGTCAGAACTCCGGTGTGTCTGACTTCCAACGATGCTGAAAACATCCGCCCGTTCAATCTCATGAAAAGCTCCTTCATAGAAGATCCAAGATCGCCTTCATGTCCAAGGACGCCGCTCTACAGGACTGTCTCCTGACACGTGTAGCCCTCTTCCATTATCATGCCGCATGCATTCAGTTTATTCATGACTCATAGCAGAGGTCACATGTACAGCTCTTAATGTACAACAATCTCATATCTCCTCCCCTCCCTCCCCATCAGCCCTTGCACTTCAAACAACATCAACAACCCTGTCTCCAAGGAAGTCACCCACTCGGACACGTTGAAGAGTCTCCTGCCCCTTCCCTCCCCGTCCCTCGTCTGATCCTTCAAGCTCTGCCGCACCCACGCCCTGCACCATCGTCATCAAGTCTGATACTATGACAACCGACATGCTCACAGTTTATCTGGGTAGCCTGCGGGAAATCTCAGATCCTCCTCCTCCTCCCTACCTCCTCGTCTCCTTCCCTCCTCCTCCTCTTCTCCACCTCCTCCTCTTCTTCCCCTCCTCCTTCCCAGCTATCCTAGCCTCACACGCTTACCCAGGAGCTTCTCTGCCGTCCTCGAGTAGTCGACCAGGTCTCGTGCGACTAGGACGGACATGTTGGACCATAGCAGCATGGAGGCGGTCACCCTGCTTGCCTGACAACGGCGATGAATAGGAGGAGGAGGAGGAGGAGAAATAGGAGGAGGAGGAGGAGGGGGAGGAAGGGGAGGAGTACACCATTCGGATCTGCGGCACGGCGAGGAGGGGGAGGCCAGCCCAGAGAGCATCGACGGCTGTCGTGTGAGCGTTGAAGGAAGGAGTGTCGAGCATGAGCGACATCTGAGCAGCACGACCAGGTCACGAGGACGCTGACTAGCTCACTAGGACGCTCTCACCGAGCAGAGCAGCTTCAGGTAGTCCAGCTGAGTCGGCTGGGGCTCGAGTAGCCGGAGGGAGTCCCTCATTCCCCTCAACCCGCAAAGTCCAGCGGAGGAGACGAGGTTCTCGATCGCCTCCTCGTGGTGGACCTTTTGCTGGAAGTTGAGGGAAACCTCCACCCCCTTCGTCCTCATCCGCGCGATGAGCCCCAGCCAGCAGCACAGGATCGGTGGGTCTCTGCAAGGGCAGGACGCAGTCAGCCGGGCCGTTGACCCACCAGCCTCACATCTTGAAGTACTCATGCGGTACCCCGACGTCTGCTCGCCTCCCCCCTCCAGCTGCCCCCGATCTCTCCACGGGACTGCCACCTGTGGGAATTATGACAGGCGGTTGACAACCATCAGCTGGGAAAGATTGAAGAGTCTCTCACGTGCTCGGCAGTCCAGCAGAGCTCCATCCGTTGCGAGGTGTGGGAAGTTTGCGGCGTGCGAGTTGACATGGAAGGATGTGCTGATCTTGAGTGCAAGAGTCAGGTTGGAACAGTGGAGGACACGAAAGCAAAAGCAGCGAAAGAGATAATGAGGAGGAAGACGAGGTGAAGATGGAGGATAGGGAGGAGGAGGAGGAGGAGGAGGAGGGGAGGGAAACCAGGACAGTTGGGATCTGGGGAGGAGGGGGCCGATCTCAACAGAGCCTCACCATGAGGAAGGATTCCGAGTAGAGCGAGCGGAGCTCAGGAGGAGCGACGTGACGGTCGACGAGGTTGTAGTGCACATTGTCGTCTCCTGTCGTCCCATGAAAGCCCTCCGCGTTGATCACCGTTGAGCTCGGGGCGAATGCGACGACCTGCCCCAGCTGCTGTCAAGCTCCATGCGCCTCCTCGGAAGGAGCTGGGAAACCTCTCGAGCCCTGCGAGCTTCGGGGACGGGTAGGTGGCCGAGCAGGTCGATAAGTATGTCAATCCTCTCACCGTTGATCACCCGAGCCGCGTCCCAGGACGAGCCCAGCTGGGGGAGGAGGACGAAGCGGTGATGGGTGCTGTTGCAGGGGACGATGGCCGTCTGCAGCTCAGGTCTAGACGGACGGTTCCTGTCCAAGAGCAGTCAGTCCCTTGTGTGCTGCCTCCTCCTCCTTCCTGTCTTGCATACTCCACGCGAAGTACTTCACCTCGAACCTGCCCCGCTCGTCACTCGCACAAGTTCAGCTCCTCCCCTCCCTCACCGTCTCGGGTCGTGCCGGCTGAAAACATCGTTCATCAGCCCGTGGTAGCTGGTCCGGGTGAAGTGACTGGAAAGGTACCCCAACACAACTCTCCTCCCCGCCATGGGAGCGAGCGCCGGCAGCCCTACACTCATCAACTCCTCTCCTCCTCTCTTCATCTGCCCCGCCAGTCTGCGTGACAGGCACCTCTTGCTCCCCAGATCGTCCTCGGGGGCTAGAGGGAACAGCGTCAGAAACCAGGGCTGAAGCCTCTGCTCCATCCTCTCCGTTGCTTCCCCTCCATTCTTGCCGCAGGTCGATACTTCAGACTTGACTGTTGCTCGCAGCAGCAGCTGGTCTTCCCTGTACGTCTCCCAGCACGCGCATCGAGTCTGACACAACCGCGCTAAGTCCAGCACCACGTCCCTTACAAACTCCCCCCGACAGTCCCCGCCACTGCAGCTCAAGTCCAGGTACCGTCTGAGCGCCATGATGACTCTTCTCGGCAGACGCATCTCGTCCCAGCTCGTTGCCAGCACCAGCCACGCGTCCCTCGGGTCCTCCAGCCCCTTGGACAAGGCGGTGCGAGCATGGCTGACAGCATGGGTGAGCGACACATCGAGGTGTTCATGGAATTTGAGCACGAGCACCGCCAAGTCGTGATGGACCCTGGCAGATGGCTGGAGGCGACTTGCAGTCTTGAGCATGCGATAGCACACCAGGTGAAGCTCCTCCTCCCCGAGGTTGGCGGGATGAGCGAAGCAAGGCGCTGGATCCTCTAACTCCATAATCCTCCTCGAACACTGATGCCATGCTCGCCCGTCTGCATGCAGGAGGTGCAGGCAGGAGCAGTTGGGAGAGGGTCGCTCCTCGCTGTACAGATGATACTTCGCCGCCATGTAGGGAACAACGTTGGCTTGTCCCAAGGCCACTGACCTCTCCTCCTTTGCTCCACTGCTCTCCTCTCTTTCGCCTTTCCCTCCCCTTCTTCCCGCCATGGTCAGGAGCAAGCTGTTGTCTCCCCCTATCTCCTCTCCTCCTCCTCCTCCTCCTCCTCCTCCTCCTCCTCCTCCTCCTCCTCCTCCCTCTCCTTCCTCTCTCTCCAGTATCCTTCCCTTCATCGCCA
>NW_005434585.1:274112-288425 GCF_000315625.1 Guillardia theta CCMP2712 | reverse complement strand
GGGGGGAGGCTTACCATAGAGCATGCAGGCCAGTGAGACATGCAGGAAATGTTGGGCTGCCGAAAACCATCAACCTCTCTAAATCCTCCTCCTCCTCCTCTTTCCTCCTCCATCTCCTTCCTCTCATTCCCTCCTCCTCCTCCTCACCATGCCTTATCCTCCCTCCCTCCTTCCTTCCCTCGCTCCCTCGCTCCCTCGCTCCCTCCCTTTCTCTTCCTCTCTCCCTCCCTCCCTTTCCTCTCACCTCTCAGGGGCCACAAGGAGTGGACGATTGCCACACCGTTAGCTCTCCTCCAACCTCGTTGGCATTCGTGCAGACCTTCCCCTCCCCCTCCTCCTCCCCCTCCCCCCCGTACTCGCCATCCCTCGATGCCGAGACAGGCAGCAGCGGCTTCATCCTTCCCGCGATCACCGAGCCTCGAGCATACAGCTGGTGGTTGAGCGAGGAGACGAACAGGAACGCGTCCTCCTGCAGCCGCTGCGAGTCCTCGTCCACGTAGTGATTCTCTTCCACAGCCGTGCTCGCCACCACCTCCACCTCCCCGACCTCCATGCTCCTCCTCCTGCCACCGGAGACCTGGAAGGCGCGCAGGACAGGAGCTGAAAGATGTGCCGTCCAGCGTCGCTCGCCCGTGTGCGGGTCGATCGCATGCGCTCCACCTCCTGCACCACGTCAGCTCGAGGAGGGGGGGGCGACGACAAGGAAGAGAGTGTGAAGGTATACAGAACAACAAGGAGCAGGAGCTGGAGGAGAAGACGGGGAGGGGACGAGGGGGAGAAGCAGGAGCAGGAGGAGCAAGAGAAGAGGGGACGAGGGGGAGAAGCGAAGCAGATGCGGGAGCGGGAGCGGGAGCGGAGCAGGAGCAGGAGGAGCGGGTAAGTGGAGAGGGGATAGAAAGGGCTACCCACCAGCAGTAGTGACGATCCTCAAGGGGACGGGCTTAGCCAAGTCGTCGAGGGGGCTGAGAGAGTCCTGCTGGAGCGAGCGAACTTTGAGGTCGGAGAAGAAGGAGAGAGTCGCATTCCAGCTCATCCTCCCCGTGCTGGGGTCGATAGCTGAGACCCGAAGGTCCTTCCTGCCCAGTAGGAGGCGCCAGTCGGCCTCTTGCGCTGCTCTGTCCGCTACCGGGCTCGCGTCCAGCTGGAGGGGGTTGGCAGATGCTCTCCTGCTGCTTCCTGTCCGACCGTCGATGGTGAAGTATTCGGATGCCTGGAATTGGAATGGAGCAGGAGCAAGAGAAAGAGGTGGAACGGGGGAAGGGGCAGGGGCAGGGGCAGGAGAAGAGGAAGAATGGAAAGGGACGAGGGAGGGGAGGAGGGAGGAATTCTGTCAGATAGATCTTTCAAAGAAGAAAATGCAACACATCCTCGTCTAGATTCTTTCAATACACCATCAAGTTCGAGTTGTAATGCAAGACAAACAGATCATTGCTGGGCTGGACAAGGGCAGCATACAACGTAGTGATGCGCACGTACCTTGGTTCCCACATACATGTATCCGTCTTTGGATACAAACGGAGAGTGGTCAACCAGATCGTGAAGCGAGACGGGAAGTTTATGAAGAGGACTTTGGGAAGAAGCTAATGGAAAGAAAGCAAAATTAGAACTCAAGACCGATAATGTAGAGGAAAAAGAAAGCACCCGTTCAAAGAAATGCAAAGAAAGGCAGAGAGTGAAGAGATGAAATCAAAACATGAAAGTAATGCAAAGAAAGGCAGAGAGTGAAGAGATGAAATCAAAACATGAAAGTAATGCAAAGAAAGGCAGAGAGTAACAAGATAAAATCAAAACATGAAAGTAATGCAAAGAAAGGCAGAGAGTGACAAGATGAAATCAAAACATGACCAAAACGCGAGGACAACGTGAAACAACGAGAAAATACTGACAAGAATAAATCAAGATATCTCCAGATAGAGTGGGGATGATGACATTTCCCGCCATAGAAGTGCTGTTCTGATATGTCGAAACCATCCAACCCCCCGTGTCGACCTGCCATACGAATTACTCTCTGTCGCTATGATCTCAAACACCACCACCATCATCATCTCCATCATCATCATCTCCATCATCATCATCATCATCATCTCCATCATCATCTCCATCATCATCTCCATCATCATCTCCATCATCATCTGCCTCTTCTTCTTCTTCTTCTTCTTCTTCTTCTTCAACACCGCTTTCCATACTCTCTCATCACCTCCCAAAGTTTAGCTCCATCTTCACTATCCAGCGCGTGCATTTTCCCGTCCAGAGTACCGACGAGGATAACCTTGCCATCGGCCCCTGCATGCCTGGTCATTTGGACCCCAGCCATCAATGAGGTGAGGACGGCTGTACCTTGTGGCAGGAACCTCGTGCTCAGCTCTCTTCCTGTCTCACCGGCATTGTCGTCACCTGCTGGACGATCAATCCCATCACATCAACTTCCATGTCCACCTGGATGGACTGCTATGATGAGACTGTGCGACGAGAGCAAGAGGGACAAGAGAAGTTCACGATGCCACAAGCGAGAAGTCAAGGGCATCATAGAACAACTTCGCATCTTCAACTTCATGTCTGTGATCAAACGTTTGCAACAAGAGCATGCGGCATGTGTATAAGGTATCTTCCCAAATTCGTTGAAATTTCAGAATTCGATCATGTTCGGTCTGTTGTTTTCGAATACTTCTTTAATTGGTATCGCCTTTCAGCTCATTCTGTTCATTTCCTTCATCTGATCATGTCATAGTTCTCATCAGCTCCATAACTGGCGCCTTTTACTTCCATCTTCGCCATGTTCTCCACTCACCCGCAGCGTTTTCGCCATTTCCCTTCCTTCCACAACAATGGACTACCCCTACCACCTGAATGACCGTGAATCTCTGGAAAACTTACCCCTCCCTGCAAACAGAAACACTACTGGTATTACGTCAGTATGGCCGGGTCACCGTCCGTCTTCGCCGGACGCCGGGTCCGGCCCGCGTGACTTCCGGAAGTCGACGAGGAGTGCTTCTTGGCGGCTCAAACTTCCGAAGTTCGGGGGAGGCCGACGGAGTGTACACGGAGTAATCCGATCCATACGAGCAGGTCAAGAGCTGATTATCTTGATGCAGATAATGGACATTGACTGTCCGAAGTCAGCGTGGTCGCAGCAAGGGGAGAGCAAAGCAAAGTTGCCACGTTTATGACTTAGAGGAGAAGATTAAACTTCGCATAAAGATAACATATCACGATCGTTGTCCTTGCCGCCAATCATCAAGAATCCAATACAAGACAAGTGGATGCTTGTTAACAGCTAACAGCAACCCTTCTTGCCTTGCTTCCCGCCACTAGCTAAGTCCAGTGTGTCTCCACCCTTCTTCCCACCATCCTTCGCTTCCTACATTCATCATCAGCTTTGCAAACATGTAGCCACAGGAGCACACTTGTTCTCTCAGTCGAACCATAACATCTCGTGCAATCTCCTGGAAATCAACCAAGTGTAAGCAAGAATGTAAGGAGGACGGTCCGGATACCGTGAACGCCTTTTCGACATTAATGTTGTTCTTTGCACTTGTTTCGAAGAACTTGATGCCAAACTCATCCGCCAGCGCCTGACCTCTCGCGGTCTCAATGACCTGAGGAACTGTATGAGAACCGCCGGGCACTTCATAGCAGAGCACCTTCTTGTCAAGCATGTCGCACTTATTTCCAATAAGAATCTTGTTCACATTATCCGACGCCTGCTACCCTGTGAGATCACAAACTGAGAGGCAGGAGACGATCACGTGTTGCTGAATTTGTCTCATCCAGTTACGAATGTTGTTGAACGATTGCTCATCAGTGACCTTGAGTAGGAACAAGAGTCACGAGGCAGAGTAGACAGAGAACCAGTACGCACGTCGTAAACCAACAGGATACCCATCGCTCCACGGTAGTAGGCTGTAGTAATGGTTCGAAACCCTGCGACGACGTCACCGATGGAAAAACAGAGCGAGGCATGTAAACGACTCAGTTGATCAGAGACACAGGCAAAGATAAGAACGAGAAAGACTCACGTTCTTGACCAGCGGTATCCCATATCTGCAGTTTCAATCGCTTTCCTACCATTCCGCAAGCACGTGAGGGTTTATGCTTTCAAGGAAAGTAGCAAGACCTTCTTGTTCTATGGTGCGGATCTTGAAGTCAATACCAATCGTCGTGATGAAGCTCGTGGTGAATGAATCATCGGAGAATCGCAGCAACAAACAACTCTTTCCCACTCCTGTTTGTTGGGCATACAGTCAGCAGCCTTCCCCTCCTCTTAGCACGCAACCGACCAGAGTCGCCAATCAGCAGCAGCTTCACCAGGTAATCATAGTTTCCCGTCCCCCCCGAGGCCTTCGCCATCTCGAAGTTGTTGAGATCTTACTTCTAGCCTGAAGGATGCACAGGAAACCCCGAATGTCCCTGAGAATGCTCCAGTCAACATATCGAGATGGTCAGGAACACTTTCCAACTGGCATGAAGACATGCACGGGTACATTTGAGAATAGAAAATTAAAGAAGCACTAAAAGGTGATACAGTACTAAAAACCAAAGTGACGAAGAACCTCTTCTTTTCAAATACAAAACAAAAACAAAAACAAAAACAAAAACAAAAACAAAAACAAAAACAAAAACAAAAACAAAAACAAAAACAAAAACAAAAACAAAAAAGCTCCTCAGCATTGAGCAAAAAAACAGCCAAAAACTGCTGTTTGTTTGATGGTCAAATTAGGATGATTTGTACGCTAGTACATCTCTCTATGATCTATGCTACAATACATGTAGCAATGTAGAGAAATAATGAATGCTTCTTTCACTAGGCGGAGCAACGTGGATTCGAAAAAATGAAACAGCACAAATTTTGAAAGACAGTGTAGCTGCAACAACGCAACTACAAGTATAGATGAGTCACATCAATATTCAATCGCACAATATCATTGAAATTCGCTAAGAAGATGTTGTCTCATGCAATAAGAAGAGAAAGCGAACCAGCAACAAGCATTAAAACATTGCAGAAGGTAACAGTTGAACGGTCAGTAACGACTTTTGCCATCAACGAGATGAGAGCCATGTGTTATCCTGGCAGGATCACTTCTTCATGGCATGCTGTGCCGATATGCTCGGAATATCTGGATCTTCTCTCCGCCCATGATAGCCTCCATCCTGCCCGCCCCCTCTCCTTCCAAACACATCCTTCATCTTTGAAACATTTCGTCGCCGGAGGAGCTGCACTGGGGGATTGACTACACCCCCTCATTTGTGACCCCTACCCCCTCAATTCATTCACCACCCCCTAATTAGATACAATTTTAACAAGATGCCAAGGAAAATCCACTGGTCTTTTAACTACCCACCCCAGGATCACATCATGTCAAATATGGACACCCTACGCTTTGTGTACCCCCACCCCAACAGCTCCCTAGTCCCCACCTCGTCTATCTGACTAGGTGCTCTATAGGTTCATAGAACCTGATCCTAACACCTCAAATGAACCGAGTCGTGTAGGGTTGATGGTACAATCTACCAGTACTATGTGTAGGTACAAGGCTCAAAAAGCTCTACTGAAATTAAATAAGTTCTACAAAAATACTAAGAACATACTTTTACCTTTACAATATGTTTTAAGTTCCCCGGTCAAATGTAAATATGTACTCTTTATTATAACTTATAATTTATAGTGTATAATTATTTTTCTATTGTTTATTATTAAAAATATTGTATAATAGTACGAAGTTTTCCAAAGTGATCTACACCAGATCTAAAAATAGTTTTTTGATTTTATTCTTGCTTTTATCTTCCAGGCTTTCATAGCACCCACCCTCAATTGAATCCAAGGGCCTATCCTTTCAAGAGGGTGGGGTATGTTATCTACCCCCTGATTGACCTATCATAAGTACCGGTACAAGACCAAACATCCGCTACACCTCCTTCCGAGTGGCCCCGGGCCGGCCCGGCGCCGCGGGCGGGCACTGAAGCACTCAGTCGGTGGCCGGGCACGGTGTGACGCCCGGGCCCCGCCCGGGCCGCGACTCGGACGCCGTCACGGTGGCCTACTGCCCCGCCGCGCAGCCGGCGGCCCGGCCCCCGGGCAGTGCCCGGCCGTACCACTGAGGCCGTACAGACTCAGAGGCTCGGACACGGTCGCGCGCCGGCGGCCGGGAGCGGCTGAGCCTGAACTTACCCAAGCACGCCGGTTCGACGGTTAGGAGTCCGACCGTCACAGTGATGATAATCATCGGGATGATCATGATCGCGCCGCCCGGCGGCGGCCGCCGGGCATGCGGCCCGGCCGGCCCCGGTCACGGTTGACTCGAACTTCCGAAGTTCCCGGCACGCTTATTCGTGTCCCGGCCGCTGCCGTTCGGAGTGACCAGGGGCCTGCCGCGCCGTTGTGCGGCACTGGCCCTCAGTCCGTGACCGGGCGCGGCCGCCGCGGGCCACCGCCCGGGCCTGTGGCGGCAGTACCGGACGCTCGGTCCGAATTTTTACTCCGTGACGGTTAAGTTAAAAATCAGTACGTGGAGGCAATTAGGACTCGGTAGCCTAGTAGAGCCCGTGACCTGACCGGGCCGCTTGACCGTGGGCCTGACTTACTCAAGAGTCACTGCCACTCAGTGGCCCACCGTCCGATCCGACTGGCACGGCGCCCGGCGGGGGCCGCCCGGGCACCCGCGGCCCGGCGGCCGGGCCCGGGCCTCCCGGACTCCGGGGGCTCCGGTGACACCGGCCGCTTGCCGACAGCCGGGAGTCAGGCCATACCGTACCGTCTGTACGGCCGTTGAAGAAGAGAAACTTCGGAAAGCCTGACACGATGAGACTCTGGTGACCGTGGCAACCCTCATCATGCCGGCCGCCTGCCCGCGGCCCGGCCGCCGACTGCCGCAGTGCTGTCGGTCCCCCAACTTAACTTAACTGATACCTTCACTTAACAGGCCGGGCTGCGCGCAGCACCATTCCCTCGCCGGAGTCGCGCCAGGCCAGCCATGTCGCGGTCCGAGCCTCCGAGGCTCGGAGACCAGGGTCGGATCGGATAAAACTCTGCCCTGCTACCCCTCCATTCGACCAGAGTTTACCCGGTACATGGGTAGTCGCGCTAAAACTATTCCCCAGTACCCTACCGTACCCTCAGGTCACCCACCATATGTCTCAATGATGGCGTCTAAATAGAATCCGAACGAAAACAAGTCATTTCAATGGGGCATCGTCAAGACCTTCTGAAGAAGACAAAAGTCCCATTTCGCCATGCACACCCTGTATGTGCAAGCGCGTCCGAGACACTCGCTGAGCAGAGACATGGTCCAGCTCTCCCTCCCCCTCCTCTCCAGCCTCTTCCACCTCAAGCAGCCTCTCGCCGCCGACTCCCTCGGCATCTCCCTCACCTCCCTCAAGACCGCCTGCCGCAGGCTCGGTCTTCGTCGCTGGCCCTACGAGCGCGACCGTGAGCAGGAGAGGGAAACGAGGCTGGGGCCTGGGACTCCTGCGGAGGAAGACGACTGCAGCGCAGATGTCAAGCTGGCGGTCACTGCTGACACTCAGGCAGGCCAGCAACCTCCTCCATCCGCCTCGGAGGCTCAGGACAGCCAGACAGCACCCGGCACGGGGGAGAAGGCGGAGGCTTTCATGGGCGATCTGTGGGAGGAGGCAGGAAGGAAGGAGGCGTTTGCGATGATCTTTGGGAGCTTGCCGCTAGAGGTAGAGGAAGAGGGGGAGGAGGAGAGCTGGGCAGAGCTCGAGAAGATATGAATATATGTGTGAGAGCTAGTGATATGAGAAGATAAATAAATGAAAGGGCGGAACAACTTGTACATGGTATGATTACTATCAGCCAAACATGTTTCATAGTTTGACTGACAGAGCAGATGGAACTAGGAAGAAGCATTTGTAAAAGACTTTGAAAGCGGTTCGGACTTTGTTATCAATCTTTTCTTTTCATTTCTGAGGCACTTTGAAACATGAGCTAGAGTTTTCTTTTGCGCGCCTATTGATCAGAGGGAACGTAAATAAGGTCTTCATTTGGCAAGACCTCAGAAAGACACTCGAAGGTCAGATGCTGCTCGCCCGCGAAACACAAGTACTTCGCATGTTTGTACTTTACAGTTCTTCAACGCTGATCACATACAGTCGAGATATCGAAACAAGTGCTATTTCATTGAAAAGAGCATTAACTTGTCATTAACTTGTCATAGTAATCATACCATGTACAAGTTGTTCCGCCCTTTCATTTATTTATCTTCTCATATCACTAGCTCTCACACATATATTCATATCTTCTCGAGCTCTGCCCAGCTCTCCTCCTCCCCCTCTTCCTCTACCTCTAGCGGCAAGCTCCCAAAGATCATCGCAAACGCCTCCTTCCTTCCTGCCTCCTCCCACAGATCGCCCATGAAAGCCTCCGCCTTCTCCCCCGTGCCGGGTGCTGTCTGGCTGTCCTGAGCCTCCGAGGCGGATGGAGGAGGTTGCTGGCCTGCCTGAGTGTCAGCAGTGACCGCCAGCTTGACATCTGCGCTGCAGTCGTCTTCCTCCGCAGGAGTCCCAGGCCCCAGCCTCGTTTCCCTCTCCTGCTCACGGTCGCGCTCGTAGGGCCAGCGACGAAGACCGAGCCTGCGGCAGGCGGTCTTGAGGGAGGTGAGGGAGATGCCGAGGGAGTCGGCGGCGAGAGGCTGCTTGAGGTGGAAGAGGCTGGAGAGGAGGGGGAGGGAGAGCTGGACCATGTCTCTGCTCAGCGAGTGTCTCGGACGCGCTTGCACGAAGACCTTGTTCATTGCGAATTCGCACGATGCGACCTAGTATGACGGGGTGGGGCTAGTAAATGGGTAAATGAGTGGGTGGGGGTAGCAGGGCACAGTTTTTCCTAGTGTAAAAGCATGCCCGATAAAACGTTGTAAAACCGCATCGGTTGGTATATAAACTTTTTTTGGTGTCAAGGCATCGGACGGTCCGGGGTACTTATGACACTCCCTGAGGCGGGTTGCTCTTGGACTCCATTGCAGGGATCTTAACTTTTACTCCACATGTCTCCTTTTACTACACCGACGTACCCGGTGCCCTCTAGTACCGCAGGCCTCAGTTGAGTAAACGTGACGGTAGCGGCACACTTTTACTCAACGTTAGCTGACCAGCACCTCTTGACTCGAAGTTAAGTTGCTGACTGGCCGTGTCTCCACTGAACTTCCGAACAATCGGCGTCACGGTAGCCTGTAGTCTGCCGGGGCCCGGCCCGCGCCGGGCGGCCAGCCAGGCCGGGAGTCACCTAACGCCCCCCAAGACGGTCGGACTGTCCGATCAACTTGATGGGACGGGAAGGTGCCCAACTCAGCACGCGAGGTTGAGAAACTGCTGCACAGCTGCGAGCTGCGGAGGCGTCAGTGGCATCAGTGAACTCGCGGGTGCCCAGCACCTGAATGTTAGCAGGGAGGAAATGCCCGCAGTCTCCCTTGGCTGCCTCGATCATGGGCAGCGTCAGGTTGTACGTGTCCTGGACGTCTGCGTTATCGCCTCCTCCTCCTCCTCCTCCTCCTCCTCCTCCTCGTCCTCCTCGTCCTCCTCGTCCTCCTCGTCCTCCTCCTCCTATGCCTCCTCCTCTTCCTCCTTCTCCTCCTCCTCCTCCTCGTCCTCCCCCTCCTCCTCCTCCCCCTCTCTTCGTTCCCACCATGTACATGAAGCGCTCGATGCCGAACTCCTGCTGATACCGCTGGACCAGGGTCTTGGCCTGCTCCTCGTACAGAGCCAGGCGCTGATTCGTCCGCCAGTCCATGCACTCCGAGATCTGGAGGATCCAACACGTTCACGGGAGGAGGAGGAAGTGCAGCAGCAGCAGAGAACAGCAGCAGCAGGAGCAGCGCAGGGGCAGGGGCAGGGGCAGGGGCAGTAGCGGGAGCGGGAGCGGGAGCAGGGGTAGGGGTAGGGGCAGTAGTAGCGGGAGCGGGAGCGGGAGCAGGAGCAAGGGCAGGGGCAGGAACAGGGGCTGGAGCAGGAGCAGGAGCAGGCTTGCTCCCTCACCATATTATCTCTGACGTGTACCATCGCCGGCGTCGCCATCCACAGGAAGCGAGCCCGGCTCCCTCTCGCCTCCCGCATCCTCCTGGCGATCGCCTTGAGGTACACCTCCACATGCCTCCCGTACTCGGCCACCTTGCAGCGGCTCGCGTCAGCTCCTCCCATGCCCAGCTCTCTCTCTCTCTCTCTCACCGTCCAGTGTTCGGCTCCAGCTGCGGAATGTTGACCGAAGTTGCTGACGATCAGGTCCCAGCTGGGGTCGAGCTCGTCAAGGAGCTCTAGAGGGTCCCAAGGGCTTACCTGGAGAAGTCGACGGTCGCGTCCATCCATCCCACCTGCGGCAGGTAAGGCAGAGGCGGAGGCGGAGGACAAGGACGAGGACGAGGCGGAGGACGAGGAGGAGGACGAGGAGGAGGAGGAGGAGGCGGAGGAGGACGAAGAGGAGGACGAGGAGGACGAGGAGGAGGACGAGGAGGAGGAGGACGAGCAGCAGCACCATGTTGTGCTCCAGGCAAAGCAAGGAGAGTGAGCACTTGTCCGCAAGACGAGGAAGGTGACACTGAGCCTCTCGTAACTCCTCCTCCTCCATAACCACCACAACCTCCTGCTCCTGCTCCTGCTCCTGATCCTGATCCTGATCCTGATCCTCCTGCCTCTGCTGCTTCTGCTGCTTCTGCTGCTGCTCCTCCTCCTACTGCTGCTGCTCCACCACCACCGCTACCACTCCCCTTCTCCTCCATTCTCCTCGTCTTCCATTTCCCATCCTCCCCTCCCCTCTCTGCTCTGTCCCCCTCCCACTCCCGCCACATCATCCCTCTCCTCCCCTCTGACCTGAGACGTGTGGTGTCCCTTCTGCGCAGCCTCGGGTATCCCGCACGCGAACTTCATGACCGAGTTGTAGTGGACGCGCATGTGGCTGTCTCCCGAGAAGAGGATCCTTCTTCGCGCAAGGCACGCGTCTGCCTCCTTCATCCCGAAGAATTGCTCCCTGCACTTGTACGGCACCTGATGGTGCGTCAGTCCCCTCCCCTCCTCACCTCTCCCTGTCCCTTCTAAGGCTTCCCCCCCCCCAATCCTTCCTCTCCTTCTCCCTCTCCTCTCCTCTCCTCTTCCTCTCCTCTTCCTGTCCCTCTCCTCTCCTCTCCCTCTCCTTCTCCCTCTCCCTCTTTCTCTTCCTCTTCCTCTCCCTCCGCTTTCTCTCCCTCTCCTCTTCCTCTGCCTCTCCTCTGCCTCTCCTCTGCCTCTCGCCTTCTCTCGACCGTCTCCCCCCATACCCAGTAGAACTGCGAGGGGTCGACGAGCCATCGCCGTCCGGACCCTCCGGCTCGAAACGAGGGATTCCTGACCCCCTTGACCGCCTTGGGGCAGGCGATGTAGGGAGTGGAGAGGAAAAGCTTCGATGCTGCGAGCCCTCAGGGTCCTCCTCCTCCCTCCGCACCAGCTCACCGTCTCCCTGCATCGAGATCCACCGGCCGTCGGCCATGTCGCTGCCATTCTTGCTGCAGGACGGCAGGTCCCTCCCGTCGAGGAGGAGCTCGACCCCCGTGACGTCCTTGACCTGGCAGGCAGTTGAGGAGAGCATGGAAGAAAGACGAGGGAGACGAGGGAGAGGAGGGAGAGGAGGGGGAGGAGGGGGAGGAGGGAGAGGAGGGAGAGGAGGGAGAGGAGGGAGGGAGAGGAACGAGGAGGACGGAGGGGGAGGTTGGTGACCTTGGTGCCAGCAAAGGCGAGCCAGAAACCCGAGCCAAGAGGATCGTCGAAGTAGATCTCAGGACGATAGACGCGAAGCTCGTCGACCGACCTGACGCACTTTGAGCAGCAAGAGAGGGGGAGGAAAGGAGAGGAGCAGCAGCGGAAGATTCACTGAGAGCAGCGAGAGGGGGAAGAGGAGGTAACCCATGGAGTTTGGAGAAAAGGATGAAAGAAGGAGGGTTGAGCAGGAGGAGGAGAGGGAGGAAGAGGAGGAGGAGGACGAGGACGAGGACGTGGAGGAGGAGGGGTAGGGAGAGGAGGAAGAGGAGGAGGAGGAGAGGAAATGGTGGAAAGACGAAGCTGAAGGTATCGAGGACCTGTAGTTCTGCCGGAGGACTCGAACCCTCAAGCTGTAAAACCCATCGATGCTGACTTGATACTTGAACCTGAGGGAAACGTTCATTTTCACAGCTATTGTCAACCTCCTCCTCCACCACCACCACCACCACCTGCTCCTGCTCCTGCTCTGCCTGCTCCTCCTCCTGCTCCTCAACTTTCTCTCTTCCTCTTCGACCTGTACATGCAGTTCCCTAGATGCTCCTGATGGAGAAACAGAAGCTCCGGCCCCTCCAGCTCCACCTGAGGAGAGGTGAAGGAGAGCGAGACAACACAAGAGAAAAGAGCAAGTGGAAGAAGAGGGAGGTCAGAGAGGAGGAGGAGGAGGAGGAGGAGGAGGAGGAGCAGGAGCAGGAGCAGGAGCAGGAGCAGGAGGAGCAGGAGCAGGAGCAGGAGCAGCAGCAGCAGGAGCAGGAGCAGGAGCAGGAGCAGCAGCAGCAGGAGCAGGAGCAGCAGCAGGAGGAGCAGGAGCAGGAGCAGGAGCAGCAGCAGGAGGAACAGGAGGAGGAAGGAAGGAAGGAAGGAAGGAAGGACGCTTACCGTGATCTCATCAGGTCCGAATCGTCTCCTCACGAATTGCTCAATTTTTTTGTTCTCATGGCCCATGAAAGTTTGACTGTTCCACTCGCAACCCTGACACTTGATGAGTATAGACGAGCAGGAGCAGGAGCAGGAGCAGGAGCAGGAGCAGGAGCAGGAGCAGGAGCAGTAGACTTAGAGAAGGAGAGCAGTTGCAACCGTTCACACAAAAGGACTGAACCTCAGTCCTTGAGCACATACAGACAGCGCAGGTTGCAGATGCTCAAAGAGGAACAGGTGAAGTCTAACATGCGGGAGGAAACAGATAGCAAGGAAACATGCCCCTCCCCTCACCAGCTTCCGTTTCACCACCACCGCTCCCTCCAGCGCAGCCTCCAAGAAGACAAGATCCGTGCTGTTCCCTCCCGCTCCCCCCGCTCCCCCCGCTCCTCCTCCCTCTCCCAGATCGATCGGGTTCCCTGCGGGGCAGAGCAGCACGGAGAAGTAATCATTGATGCTCTGCTTTGAGACCTCATCCCCCGGCATCCTTGGGACCTCGAAGGCTGCTCCCGCCCCTCCTCCTCCTCCTCCTCCTCGGAGTTCCTGACATCCCTTGAGCACGACGGAAAGCTCCTCTGACACGCTGTCTTGGTCGCGCCGAGGAAGCAGACGATCCGGTTCTGCAAAAGGTCTTCACACATCCTCCCTCCTCCTCCTCCTCCTCCTCCTCCTCTTCCTCTTCCTCCTGCTCCTGCTCCTGCTCCTGCTCCTGCTCCTCCTCTCCGCCTCCTCCTCCTTCTCCTCCTCCCTCCCTCCCTCCCTCCCTCCCTCCCTTCCCCGTTGGCTACCTTCATGCGGGGGGTCGTCTTTTCTCGGGCTGTACATCTCCTCATACCCGAGCCCCATCTCCCTCTGAAGGCGAATCAGAAGAGAGCAGAGGACAAGTAAGAAAGCGGTGGTGATAGAGGAGGAGCAGGAAAAGGAGCAGGAAAAGGAGGAGGAGGAGGAAGAAGAAGAGGAGGAGGAGGAGGAGGAGGAGGAGGAGCAGCAGCAGCAGCAGCACTCACAAGAAGATGCGCTTTGACGTCTTTCGGCACTAAGAAAGTTCCGCCCAAGAGATTTCTCTCGACCAGCTCAAACTGATATGATGATGAGACAAAGAAAACCAAGAGGAGGAGGAGGAGGACGAAGGGGACGAAGGGGACGAAGAGGAGCTGATGAAGAGAGCGAGGAATTTGGGAAGATTGTTGAGGAAAGGGGAGAAGAGAGAGAAGGGACGGACTGGGAGAGAGGGGGGGAGGGGGGAAGCGAGGGAGCAAGCGGGGGAGGGAGGGAGGGAGAGAATGTGGAGAAAGGACGTTCGGGAGCAGGAGGAAGGAGGAGATGAAAGAGGAGCAGCTTCAACCTTGTCATGTTTGACGTCTTGGAAGCTTGAATCCAACGTCGATGAACGACGGTAACCGTCCTAGTTCGCAGGTGAGCAGGGGAGGAGTAGCAGGAGGAGGAAAGAAGGAGCGGAGGAAAGGGAGGGGTGGAGAGGAGCGGAGAGACGAGGAAAGACGAGGGAGGAGGAAGCTGAGTGGGGGAGGAGGCAGTATGAGGTGGGTCGAGCAGAAGCAGCAGGAGGGATTAGGGGGGAGGAGGAGGGGAATGATGGTGAGAGAGAAGGAGGAGAGGAGCAAGGGGGGGGAGGGAGCGAAGGGAGGGGGAAGGGTGGGGGGTTAA